>NC_143409.1:49309211-49483042 GCF_052110815.1 Crocodylus siamensis
GGCTTGCCCGGGCTTGCATGACAGTGCGCCAGAACCCCCCGCCATAGGAATACATGGGGTTGACCTGGGGACCGCGATTCCCCAGTGGAGTACATGGGGGTTGACATTGCACCCGCAAGTTCCCATCGGAATGCATGGGGTTGACCTGGGGACCGAAAAACCCCATCGGAATACATGCGGGTTGACCTGGGGACCGAAAAACCCCATCAGAATACATGGGGTTGACCTGGGGACCGAAAAACCCCATCGGAATACATGCGGGTTGACATTGCGCCCGCAGGTTCCCATAGGAAGGCATGGGGTTGACCTGGGGACCGAAAAACCCCATCGGAATACATGGGGGTTGACATTGCGCCCGCAGGTTCCCATCGGAATACGTGGGGTTGACCTGGGGACTGAAAAACCCCATCAGAATACGTGGGGTTGACCTGGGGACCGAAAAACCCCATCGGAATACATGGGGGTTGACATTGCGCCCGCAAATTCCCATAGGAATGCATGGGGTTGACCTGGGGACCGAAAACCCCCGTAGGAATACATGCGGGTTGACAATGAACCCGCAGGTTCCCCTAGGAATGCATGGGGTTGACCTGGGGACCAAAAAACCCCATCGGAATACATGGGGTTGACATGGCGCCTGTAAATCCCCGTAGGAATGCATTGGGTTGACATTGCCGCGGCAAGTTCCCATAGGAATGCATTGGGTTGACATTGCGCCGGACCTCCGCCCGGAAGTCCGTATGAGGTCGTTTTTGAACGCGGCGTCCGACCCTTCGATCCAGGAGAGCGGACACTTTTGGCGGTTCGCCCCGGTGGCGGGGCCGGGTGCCACGGACTCAAAACTTTTAGGAAACGTCCGCGGAGATTTTCAGGAACACGTTTTTGGGACCTCAAATGCCCATCTTCGGTTCCAGGAGGTCGGTCGGAAAAACCTCCCTCCACCTCCGGGGGCCCGATCCTGGCGAGGCCGGGCTGGAGTTCCAGGAGCCCGGGCAAAATTCCAGCCTCGTCCCGCTGACCTGCCAAGAAGCCGGGCAGGCCGGGGGCGGCTGCCAGGGCCCCGGCAGGCGTGCGGGGCCCCGCGGGACGGGGCGGATGGCCCGGGCCGAGGCGGCGGGGGCCCGAGCAGCCCTCCGCGAGTGGATGTCGACCCAGAGCTCCGCGACGGGCCCCATCCTGTTTCCGGGCCGGGCTGGAGTTCCAGGAGCCTGGGCGAAATTCTGACCTTGTCCCGCTGACCTGCCCTGGAGACGGGCAGGCCGGGGGCGGCTCGGCGGGCACGGGCACTGGTGCGGGGCCCCGCGGTCGGTGCCCAGCGACCCCCGGCAAGGGGCGGCTGGCCCGGCACGAGGCGGCAGGGGCCCAGGCAGCCCTCCGAGAGCGTATGGCAACGTGGAACTCTGCGGCGGGCCTGATCCCGGATTGAGGCCGAGCGGCAGTTCCAGGAGGCCGGCCACTATCCCGGCTTTGCCCCGGTGACCCGTCCGGGGGTCCCGCGGGCTGCGTTGCTACCTCTGGGGCCCCGGAGCCAGAACCGGGTTGACCTGATGTCGGACGCGGGACTTGGAAAAATTTCGCCGCACCGCGAGGCGGCGATTGACCTGGGCCCTCTGGCGCGGCCCGGAAGTCCGTATGAGGTCGTTTTTGAACGCGGCGTCCGGCCCTTCGATCCAGGAGGGCAGACACTTTCGGTGTTTTGCCCCGGTGGCGGGGCCGGGTGCCACCCACTCCAAACTCCTAGGAAACGTCCGCGGAGATTTTCAGGGACACGTTTTTTCGATGTTAAATGCCCATCTTCGGTTCCAGGAGGGCGGCGAGAGGAACCTCCGGGGCACAACCGGGCAGTTCCGGGCAGGGTTGTCTGCCTTCGGTGCCCCGGTACCTTGTCAACCGGGGGCCCGATCCTGGCCGGGCGGGAGTTCCACGAGGCCAGGCACGATCCCGGCTTTGCCCCGCTGACCTGCTGCGGAGCCGGGCAGGCGGGGGGCGGCTGCCAGGGCCGCGGCAGGCGTGCGGGGCCCAGCGGGAGGGGGCAGATGGCCCGGGCCGAGGCGGCAGGGGCCCGGGCAGCCCTCTGCGAGTGGGTGTCACCCCGGCGCTCCGCAAGGGGACCACGCCGGCAGCGAGGCCGGGCGGGGGTTCCAGGAGCCCGGGCACGATTCCGGGCTCGCCCCGGTGAACGGTGCGGAGGCGCGGCCGGCTGCTTTTCTGGCAGAAGGGCCGCGGAGTAAGGACCGGGTTGACCTGCTGTCCGACCCGGGACTTGGGAAAATTTCGAGGCGGCGGGCGCCCGGAAGGCCGTATGAGGTCATTTTTGGACGCGGCGTCCGACCCTTCGATCCAGGAGGGCGGACACTTTGGGCTGTTCGCCCCGGTGGCGGGGCCGGGTGCCACCCACTCCAAACTCCTAGGAAATGTCTGCGGAGATTTTCGGGGACACGTTTTTTCAGACCTCAAATGCCCATCTTTGGTTCCAGGAGGGCGGCGAGAGGAACCTCCGGGGCACAACCGGGCCGTTCCGGGCAGGGGTGTCCGCGTTCGGTGCCCCGGTACCTTGTCAACCGGGGGCCCGATCCTGGCCGGGCGGGAGTTCCAGGAGGCCGGGCACGATCCTGGCTTCGCCCCGCTGACCTGCGCCGGAGCCGGGCAGGCGGGGGGCGGCTGCCAGGGCCGCGGCAGGTGTGCGGGGCCCCGCGGGAGGGGGTGGATGGCCCGGGCCGAGGCGGCGGGGGCCCGGGCAGCCCTCTGCAAGTGGGTGTCTCCACGGAGCTCCGCAGGGGACCACGCCGGCAGCGAGGCCGGGCGGGAGTTCCAGGAGCCTGGGCACGATTCCGGGCTCGCCCCGGTGAACGGTGCGGAGGCGCGGCCGGGCGCTTTTCTGGCAGAAGGGCCGCAGAGTAAGGACCGGGTTGACCTGCTGTCCGACCTGGGACTTGGAAAAATTTCGAGGCGGCAGGCGCCCGGAAGTCCGTATGAGGTCGTTTTTGAACGCGGCGTCCGACCCTTGGATCCAGGAGGGCGGACACTTTGGGCGGTTCGCCCCAGTGGCGGGGCCGGGTGCCACCCTCTCCAAACTCCTAGGAAACGTCCGCGGAGATTTTCAGGGACACGTTTTTTCGGACCTCCAACGCCCATCTTCGGTTCCAGGAGGACGGCGAGAGAAACCCCCGGGGCACAACCGGGCAAATCCAAGACTACCTCCAAACTTAGATGACCACCTGATAAGCAGTTTCTATATGTGGAAACTTATACATTGGTTATCATTAGGTATGTTGAGAATCTAATAAAGGAAAGGTTGCTCTCTTGTCTGTCCATGTCTGCCCCACAATTCCTATCCCCCCTGAATTCAGATGGGGAGAGATCAGGTCACACTGTTTCAGTTTTGTTTTCCCCTTGGCTCAAGCCAATATGAAAGGAGCCTGCTTTATACAATGCCTGATATAAGCCGAGAGGGGCAGAGTTAAGGTGCGGGGGTGGGGCTGGATCTAACTTAAGTTCTGCATCTCTTGGATTTAAATTTCCAGTTCTGAAATGGTACAAGTTAATGCTAGGATAACCTCCACTCAGACTACGGCATCTATGAGATCATTCTCACATCTTCCCTATGGCTCCAAGGGCTGTGTCTTCAAGTGAATGTGGGTGTGTTCAACAAGTCTGAGAAAGAGCTTCCAGAACAATCTGATGCTGGAGACATCTGTGACACAAGAAACTAATGAAGTTCAGTTTTTCCAGCTGCGTTAGAAGGATGTGAAGAGGTCAAAATCCAGCGCTTACAACAGAACAGTCCCAGGCACCAGTACAGGCTGGGGACAGACTGGCTGGGCAGCAGCTCTGCAGAAAAGGACCTGGAGGTTACAGTGGACAATAAGCTGAATGTGAGGCAACAGTGTGTCCTTGTTGCCAAGAAGGCTAATGGCATACTGGGTTGCATTGGTAGGAGCATTTCCAGAGGATCCAGGGGAGTGATTATTCCACTCTATTTGGTACTGGTGAGGCCACATCTGGAGACCTGTGTCCAGCTCTGGGCCCCCACTACAGAAGAATGTGGACAAATTAAAACAAAGTCTAGCAGAGAGTGTGGCAGGCCAGTAGCACCCATCTCACTGCACCCAACCACCTTCCAACCTCTGAGTGCCTTCCCTGGGGCACCTGACAGCTGGCCGACCCCCTTTCTGGAGTATATTCGCAAGCCTGGGGTAACTGTGCCACCACCCAGGGGTCTGAATGGTATCTGGGCCCTGTGTCCCCTGGGGTCCAGAAGCCTGGGAGACCGTGAGGGTGGTAGCCTTTCATAATCAGCCAACCCAAGGGAATAGAAAGGTGTGCCCCAAAGCCTCTCAAAGCATTTACCACCAAGCATGTTCTGGTGGAAAGCTTTATTGGTCAAAGAGGCTAGGCTTGGGGAAGGCTACAGGTTAGAGAAGTATCAAAGTATAAGCCAAAGCAAACTGTTCCAGCATAGAAGCTGTTTGAAAATATGTCTATATTACAGCAAGCTAGATATCTAGAGAAGTTCCCAGCAGCTTACTCACTTTAGCATCATGTGCATCTGGAGCCTGGAAGAGTTCCAGAGGCTGTGTGCTTTTTCTGTGTTCCCCAATATGGCTCCCCTTCTTTCAGGAAGAAAGGGTTCTTAAATACCCTTTCTGACCTCATCCCTTGGACAAATCATACACCAGTATTCTCAGACCCCGGCAGACCCTGGTTGGGCAGTTTAAAAAAATCAGCACCCTCAGGTGAGCGTTTAGGGTTACACAGGACAGAGGACAAGCAAGTTCCCCCTCCTCTCAGGAATCTGCAACCCTATTACCATGGAGACCAGGAGCCTCCCACAGCCAGATTTTGTAACTGGAGTGGCGGGGTTTGGGATGTAGCTCTTCATCGGCAAGACAAGCAGGCAGAAAGGTTTATTCCTCCATAGAGGGCAATGAAAATGGTTCAGCAGCTGGGGCCCATAACTTGTGAGGAGACGCTGAGGGAACTTGGTTTATTTAGTCTGGAGAAAAGAAGATTGATGGGGGATTTAATAGCAGACTTTAATGACAGATCAAGGAGCAATGGTCTCAAGTTGCAGCAAGAGAAGTATAGATTCTATATTACAAGACATTTTCTCCCAGGAGAGTAGTATAGCATTGGAACAGGTTACCCAGAGAGCGTGTGGACTATCCATCCCTCAAGGCAGGGGTGTGTGAAGCGGGCTGTATTTGATTTGGATTCAGATTAAGCTAAATAAGAGACAGTGATTTGGTCCATTGATTTGGATCAAAGTCCCTGATTTGATTCTGTCGAATCCAAGTCTGAAGATTTAATGCTGATTCAGAGAACCAACAATTCGGACATAGACCCAGCTTTAAAGATTTTTCTACATCAATGAAGGTATCAGCTGGCTTGTGAATGCTGTGGTGCTGAGGCAGATGGAGTGTGCTACAGGAGCATGGGGTGGAGGGAGGAGGGAGGTCCTCCATGTGCTCAGCAGAAACCCAGATGTGGACTGGAAGTATTTCCAGTCCCCTTCCAGGTCTGCCAGGGAGAGCACTGGGGGACCCCTCGCACCCCTCTGGCTTGGTGATTGTCTTTGGGGAGGACCTCAGGTGCCCTCCCCAGACCCAGGAGACATCAATTGCAGAGCCAGGGGGACGCAGCACACTCCCCAAATGACCCAGAAGTGGACAGGAAGTGCTTCTGGTCCACTTCTGGGTCTTCTGCCAAATGTGCTGGGGAGCTCCGCACCATCCTGTGGGACACTCCATGTGCCCCAGCATCGCAGTGATCATGAGCGCCTGCTACCTAGAGCTATGTAGAAAAAACATTTAAAGCTGTGTCTATATCTGAATCACCAAATCTTTCTGAATCGATTTGGAGGGCTCTGCTTTAATTCAAAGAGATTAAAGGGTCCTCTGTTCTAATTCAGATTCAGAGATTTGGCCACCAAATCAGGCCAAATCTCCACTGAATTGAATCAGGGACCGAAGCTTCACACAGCTCTACCACCAGGTTATGAAGACCTGGGTAGACAAAGCCTTGACTGGGATGAGATGGTTGGGGATGGTCCTGTTTTAAGAAGGGGATTGGGCTAGATTAGAGGTAGCCAAAGTACAGGCAATGGGCTGGATTCACCTTGTGGAGGGATAGTGTCCAACCCACATTGTATCCCTCCGTCCCTCCTGGCTCAGGCGCCAGCTGGCACCTTGTGTGTCCTGCCACCTCCAGGCATGCAGTGGGGCTGGGGCAGCTCCACAGCTAAACTCCATTTCTAAGCCACCCAGGTGGTGGCAGCTCCTTCCAGCTGTTGCCACCACTGGTCCCAGCCCCATTGTACTGCCAGGGATCTGTGTGCACAGTCCCATCCCCGGTCCATCCCACACCCACTCTGGATTTTCCTCAGCTGGAGTGACCAGCTCCAGACCAGCCAGAACCTGCATGCACAGCCCTGATCCCAGCCTGCCCCGCACCTGCTCCAGACTGCCCACCCACATGGATCAGCTGCAGTGGCCAGGCAGAAGCTGCTGCTGGGAGTGAGGGAAAAGCAACCATCTCCTCCACAGCGTTGCTGGCCCCTTCTTCCTGCAGCTGTCTGGAGCCCACACCTGGGCTGCCCTGTGTGTCCTCTCCACCATCACCACTGCCATTTCCGGGATGCTCAGCAGGGCAGTGGTGGAAGTAGAGAGGAGCCACAGGGCAGCCCAGGTGCAGGCTCCTGGAGGCTGCAGCAAGGAGGGCCCAGCAGCAGTGAAGGGAAGGAGCTGCTTTTCCCCTGTACCAAGCAGTGGCTTCTGGCCCATGGACACTGCTGCTGAAACTCCTCTGCATGGGGGATAAGTCTGGAGCAGGCATGGTGTGTGTTGGGGTCAGGGCTGTGTGCACAGGTTCAGCTGGTCCAGAGCTGGCCTGCTCTGGCCAGGGCAAGTGTGGAGAAGGCATGGGGTGGGATGGGTCTATGAACTCAACTGTTGCTGGGTGCTGGTGGTGGGGAGGAGCCACAGCATGCATGATTCATAGATTCACAGATGTTAGGGTCGGAAGGGACCTCAATACATCATCGAGTCCGACCCCCTGCCATGGGCAGGAAAGTGCTGGCTTCAGATGACCCCAGCCAGATGCCCATCCAACCTCCTCTTGAAGACCCCTAGGCGAGAGGACACACAGGGCAGCCCAGGTGTGGGCTCCAGACAGCTGCATGGGCTCTGGGCTGTTGGGGGAGGTATGCTGACAGGCCTGCAAAAGCTCCCCAGAACTGGCTATGTGGGTTGCAGGCCCAAGTAATTCCCTGCCCCTGGACTAGGTGACTTCACAGGGTCCCTTCCAACCTGAATTTTCTATGACTTTATGATCCTAGATGTGAATGGTCCCACTACTCCAGCTCTCTTGCTTTCTGCCATTCTGCTGTCTGTTCATTGCTCCTACTCATGCTAAGATCCATTTCACAGGCCTGCAGACTTTTTTTTATAATTCTAGCCACAAACATGAGCTCAGGTAAGGCTATCACTTTGGAGGCACTGGCCACCACTGGAGGCACTGGCCAGATGGCCAGATGGGAAAAAAGATGAATATTTAACTCTAATGACTGAAGGCTGAATGAAACATCTTTGGGTCTCTATATATAATATAAGATATCACCTATTCATGCTTATTCCAATGAAGTGTTTCATTTTTTTGCTTCAATATTAAATAGAATAATCCAGCTTCTGGCCCCTACTTCTTAGTGAAACTTCTAGTTTCTTTTTAACAAGCGAAGGACATCTGTTGTACTTGTGCAATGATATATCTCACCATCTGCATGCACCTTTTTAAAAGCTGAGATCCCCCCATGCTCATTGCAATATGGATGACTACAACCATCGATCAGCGCATATCAAAATGATAGCGTCCTGCTTTTCCCCCTCCATTTCTTGGGGACTCTCTAGTGCAAGGAAGGCTGAGATGGTAGAATGCTCTCCTGACCCTGCTGCCTAGAAAGGATCACCTAATGAGGAGTGTCATGGCAACAAGATCAGAGAGAGAAACAGAGATGTGTGGAATGAACATGACAGCAGTCGAAAATGAGTTCCCAGTCCTGAATACTGGTCTGTGGAAACCAGCTTCAAATTTCATCACTGTTTGCCCTGGAGTTGACAGTGAAGGCGGGCACTGAAAGGCGGAGCTAACCTGTGACCTCACTTGCTCTTCAGTAATGTCACAGGGTGACTTTTCCCTCATGTTGTGATTGGGGTGATCATTACTGACAGCCCCCAACCAAAAGCCTCCATCTCATGTATATGCCTAGGATGTAGTTTCCATTATTTTCTGTGGCCTCCCCCCACCTTCCTTCCCACTTGAATGTTCAATTTTAAATCTTCCCCTGAAAGTTGGGACATGGATCCATGATAATTATCTTTATCTGCCTCCCCAACAGAGCGTCAGCCAAGCTGGTGGTGGGACTAACAGAGATTTGCACTATGTCTAGATCAGTCTAACACCAGTGGAGAGTGTGGAGTATGCCTCAGACCAGACACACCCTGGGGAATGCATGGGGTAGGCATCGATCCAGGCATGGCCTCTCTGAAGTAGTTGGACCGGGTCAGGAAGTAGAGACCCCTGGAATACAAGAAGATGGGGTTGTGTGGCCAGAGACATCCATCTCAACAGGGCTTATACTGACTTGGCCACCCACAAGAGCCTTTCCTTTATGGATTGCTTGTGATGAATGGGAATGAACATGTGAGACTGTAGCCTGATCCCCACCTGACATAGGTTGGCCATTGCTCCACTGAAGGTGGGAGGCTGACCAGACACGCTGGGGGCAATGGTGATCTCCCCACAGGAGTTTCTCTGTAATTCTCTTATGTCCATGCATGAATAATAAAAGTCACCTCTCGTTTTTAATCTCTGTTGTTCCTTTTATCTTAAAAATATCATAAAAATCATGGCTGACCAACAGCTTGTAAGGTTGGCAGAGGGTGGCAAGGAGCACAACGCTGGCACTCGGGGAGAGCTCATAGTGCCCAGGGCCGGGGGTCTTTCCTGTCCAGGGCGGGGGGGTGGACTTGACGATTTGTTCAGGTCACTTATGACCCTAGAAACTATGCAACTGCTCTTCAGAGCTAAGGAGCGAAGCTGAGCTTGTAATTACAGCAATTTCCAGTGTCCAGTATTAGGAGGTGTTGCCAAAAAGCCACGATCTACAATATTTCACTGAATCCAAGTCTACCTCCAACTGAAGATGATTGCATTATAATTAGTTTCTACACATGGAAAACTATAAGTTGGTAATAATTGTATATGTAGAGAATCTAATTAAGGGAATGTCATCTTAAATTTGTTCTCCACATGACTGTCATGGCAGGCAAGAGATAAGACCGGCATTCTCTTTTTTCCCTTGTCTGCCCGTGTCTCCCCCTCAATGCCCTGACCGTGAAGTCGTGCCTCCTGATATCTAGCCTAAATCTACCCTCTGCCAGCTTGTGATCGTTATTCCTGGTCACTCCTGGCGGTGCTCGGTGAAACAGGGACTCCCCCAGTGCCTGCTGGTCCCCTCTGACTAGCTTGTAACAGGCCACAAGATCCCCCCTCAGCCTTCTCTTGTGGAGGCTGAACAGGTTCAGGTCTCGTCACCTCTCCTCATAGGGTCTGTCCTGCTGTCCCCTGACCATGCGAGTGGCCTCCTCTGGACCCTCTCCATGCTGTCCACATCCCTCCTGAAGTGCGGCACCCAGAACTCGACTCAGTACTCCAGCTGTGGCCTGACCAGTGTCGCATAGAGGGGGAGGATCACCTCCTTGAACCTGCTCAAGATGCATCTGTGGATGCACGACAAGGTGCAGTTGGCCTTCCTGACCCGTCCCCACACTGCCGGCCCATGCTTATCTTGGCATCGATGATGACTCGAAGATCCTTTTCCACCTCCGTACTGACAAGAATGGAGTTCCCCAACCTGTAGGTATGGCACTGGTTGTTCTTCCCCAGGTCCATCACTTTGCACTTGTCGGTGTTGAATCCCATCCTATTCTCATCTACCCACCCTTGTTACCTGTCCAGGTCTGATTGCAGCCTATTCCTCCCTTGTAGTGTGCCCACATCCCCCCACATCTTAGTGTCATCAGCAAATTTGAACAGGGTGCTTTTTCACCCCCTCATCCAAGTCACTGATGGAGATGTTGAACAGTGCGGGCCTGAGGACCGAGTCCTGGGGGACCCCACTGCCCACATCCCTCCAGGCCGAAAATGAGCCATCCACCACCACTCTCTGAGTGTGGCCCTCCAGCCAGTTGGTGACCCAAGTGAGTGTGTGGGTGTCTTAATGACAACGGGGTGAGAGACAGCGTCGAAGGCCTTCCGACAGTCCAGGAGACGATGTCCACTGCTACCCTGCATCTAATGATTTGGTGATCTGATCATAGAAGGCCACCAGGTTGGTGTGATAGGACCTGCCACTAATGAACCTGTGTTGGTTGCCCATAAGTATGATCTCCCCTGCTGGCAGATCGTGGATATGCGCCAGAATAATTTTCTCAAAAAGCTTGCCCAGGAGCGAGGTAAGACTAACTGGCCTATAGTCCTCCTTCCTCCCCTTTTTTAAAGATGGGAACAACACTGGCCCTCTTCCAGTCCTCTGGCACCACACCAGAGCACCACGAGTGCTCGTAAAGCCATGCCAGAGGTCCTGCAATGACCTCAGCCAAGTCCCTTAGTACTCTGGGCCAGCCGACTTGAATACATCCAGTCCCGCCAGAAGTTCCCTAACTAGTTCCTCACTAACCCTTGGCCTGGTTGTGCCTCCACTGGGGCCTGAGGGGGGGCCCAGTGGGGGGAGGGGGTTACTGTTCCGGTCCCTGCTTAGGAAAATGGAGGCAAAGAAATCATTAAATATGTTGGCTTTGTCGTCTGGTGTGACGACCAAATTTCCTAACGTGTCCTGCAGGGGCCCCACATTACCCGGAACCTTCTTTTTACCCCCAATGTGTTTATAAAAGGACTTTTTGTTATACTTGATCTGGGAAGCTAGTCCCAGTCCTATCTCCGCCTTGGCCTTCCTGACTGCATCCCCGAGCAACTGCAGTATAGTCCTCCCTGGTGATGGCTCCTCCCTGCCATTGGGTGTGCACCTCCCTTTTAGCTAGGAGACATTCCCGGATGCTTTTGGTGAGCCATGGGGGCTTGTGCACCCTCCTGCTCCCTTTGATCCCTGTTGGGATTACCTCCCTTTGGGCTTGGACAATCGTCTCCTTAAGGAAGCGACCACTCTCCTTGGACACCTGGTCCCCTCCGCTCTGGGACCTCAGTGCTTCCCTGACTATTCTCCTTAGCTCATTAAAGTCTGCCCTCCTGAAATCTAGGGCTGCTGCCTGGCTGCAGGCCTTTGCCACCTTGCAATGGATGGTGACTTCCAGCAGGCAATGATCACTGTCACCTAAGTGGTCAAGCACCCGCAGCCCCCTCACCAGGTCATCTCCTGTGGCCAGCACCCAGGTCCATCAAGACATCTCCCCTGGTGGGGCTGTGCACCTCCTGGATTAGATGGAGGTCCTGCATTCTGGCTGAGAACCTACGTGAGCGGTCAGATCTAGCTGACTGCTCTTCCCAGCAGATGTCCGGGAAGTTCAGGTCCCCCATGACTACCACATCCTTTGACTTCACTACCTCCATGAGCTGACCCAAGAATTTCTGGTCGAGCTCTTCCCCTTGGTTGGGAGGTCTGTAGTAGACCCCCACCGTTAAGTCTCTTTCCCCTCAACTGCCTTGTAATCTAACCCAAAGCACTTCAGAGTGCTCTTCCTCTGATTCTTTGTTAGTTGAAAAGGATGTGTATTCCTCCTTAATGTAGAGTTCCACGCCCCCACATTCCCTTCCTATCCTGTCCCTCCTGTACAGCCTATAGCCCTTGACATTCACTGCCCAGTCATGCATTGAGTCCCACCATGTTTCAGTGATCCCCACTATGTCCGGGCTGGTGTCAGCCAGCAGGAGGGTGAGTTCCTCCTGCTTGTTTCCCATACTACGAGCGTTTGTGTAGAGGCATTTGAGGCCTCCTGTGGAGGTGTGCACTGGCCCCCTACTTTCAGCATTACTCTGGCCCCTGTTGCTTACCTGTATATATGTTTCGCTCGTCGGTCTAGCTTGGGCTGTACTTGTGGGTGTTGCTTGGTCTGGCAGTCGGATGATTCCTCCAACCTCATCCTCCCCTTCCCCCAACGAGCCTACTTGAAAGCCTGCCAGAGGAGGTCTGGCAACCTAGAAGAAAAAAGAACAAACCTTGGGGGAACAAGTGAAGAAATCCTGGGGATATGAGTGTTACAGGGAATAAAGACAGCTGCCAGGAAGGGCAAGCACCGACAAGAACGGGAGTTGACCCCATGAATGCAGAACACAAGGGATTTGCAGTCCATTACCATAACCAGTCAGTCAACTTGTTAGGTATGACGGCCCTTTTCTTATCTCCCTTGTCTTCCCCCTCCATGTCTATCCCCCCCACTCCCATCCCTGTGTGGCTTGATTTTTTCAGCAGCCTGTCTCTCATCCCTCTGCCTCTTGCCACCATCTACTTGCCTCTCCAATCCCCTGTCTCCCCTACAGCCTATTCCCCAACTTCTTACACCCTTGGATTATTGCTGACCCCACACTCCCTACCAACGCTTTTCATGCTCATTTCAATGAAGTGTTTCTCATTTTTTGTGTGTTTCAATGTTAAAAAGAACACAGCTCTAGAATCTGACTTAGTAATGAAACTTCTAGTTTTTTTATAACAAGAGAAAAATATGTGTTGTATTCTATGCAATGATATACCTCACCATCTGCATCCACCTTTACAAAAGCATAGATCCCCCCATGCTCACTGGATTATAGATGACTACAACCATTGATCAGGGCATATCAAAATGATAGTGAGGCCTGAATTTAGGGAGAAAGAAGCTGAGCTGAGGGACCCTAATAGCACCATGCACAAAATGAGCAGTATGGTTCTGAGGCCATAGAAGGTGGAGAGGCATAGATAAAAAGACAGAAAGGAAATGGAAATGGGAGGGAATATCAGTGCCAGTGGAAAGACAGGTTTATAGGCAGACTAAGGACTGGATGGATGGACAGAAGGAACATCCAGCATGGCCAGATCTAGGATTTCAGACAAAAAAGGGGTGCACATGGGCTATAAAAACACATACATTTTTCTCCACTGGAAGGAAACTGGATAGTTTGCTATTAAGCTAGGCAGTTAGCACTATCGTTTCAGTTTCAGATCAAAGCAGAAACAAATAGAGCTACTAGAGCGTGTGCTAAATTTTATATAATAGCAGCAGTATTTTCATAAATTATATCTTAAGTTTAACCTCCCCATCCAAATAAGGCAAAGATATATTCAAAATAATCCAAAGATAGAAAAACAGCATCATATAACATTAGCGTTAGAACTGACCTCAGCAGGTCACCTAATCCACCCCCCTGCTCAAAGCAGGATCAGCTGCAACTCGATCATCCCAGCCTGGGCTTTGTCTTGGGTCTTAAAAACCTCAGGGGATAGAGATTCAACAACCTGTGTGGGTAACCTCTTCCAGTGCTTTACTACCCTCCTGGTGAGAAAATTTTCCATCAGATCTAACATAAACTTGGCTTGCTGCCGCAGACACCATTGCTCCTTGTTCTGTTGTCTGCCAACATGGAGAACAGTCCAGCACGAGCCGCTTTGGAGCTACTTTTGCAGGACTTGAAGGTGCCATTAAATGCCCCCTCAGTCTTCTCTTCTTCAGACTAAATAAGCTCAGTTCTCTCAGCCTCTCAGCCTCTCCTCAGCAGGCATGGCCCCCAGACCTTTCAGCATTCTTCTTGCCCTCCTCTCAACCCTCTCCAATTTGTCCACATCCTTTCTGTAGTGGAGGCCCCAAACTGGATGCAGGACTCCCAGATGTGGCCTCATCAGTGCTGAATAGAGGGGAGGAAGCTCTTTCCTTGCTCTGCTGGCAACGCTGATACCAGTGCAGCCCAGTATGCCATTAGCCTCCTTTGCAACAAGGGCACACCATTTACTCATATTCAAGTTAGTGTCCAGTCTCACCCCCGGGTCCTTTTCTGCACGAGACATTGTGCCATTTGTCCTGTGGCTATTACAGTTAAAGGTCCATGACTTGTTCAGACTCATAAAACCAATTCTGCCATTCTCGAGCACCTTGAAAATAACTCAAAAACTTCATGGTCAGTCATTTCCTTCCTCCCCCAATGGGGGTTCATTTCTTTGTAGGGTCCAGGGATAATTCTCCCACAGTCTTCTCCAGCATCATTCCCATTATCTCATATCCTAAGTAGGGTGGTGTGAGAGATGGACTTCTTAGGCACCACGTTAGGCTGGATGCCAGACTCACCCCTAACTCCATAGAGTCTGCACCCTGGCCCCATTGCCATGTTGGGAACTGCAGCATGGTCCAATGCTGCAAGCACTTTATGAGCAACAGCCAGGGCAGGCAAAGGAGTTCCTGGCATGGATAAGACTGTTGCACCGCTGCCCCTGTTCTTGGCGCCTGTCCCCAGCAGGGTTCGCCCTGGGCACCGAATTTACTGCTTACACCACTGCTGCTGTCCCAGTCCTTGTCCCTGGGCCACAGACGTTTGGCTCTCAAGTGGGGCATGTTGTTTTCTCCTGCCCACCAGCCCTTTCTCCAGAATAGTCTTTGGGTCCCAGCCATACCCCAAAATTGAGAGAGCATTGGCTGTAGAAATCAGTGACTTTTCAAAAAGGTTAAAAGATAGAAAGGTCCATAAATTTGAATTGATCAACATTTGAAAAAAAGGAATCACTAAATATGTTTTGGTGAAAATCACTGCAGTATTTATACCCATTTGGGAACTGGCCTCCATCTCTTCAGAGTTAGCTGGGAGCATGATTTTCTCCAAAGAGAAGGTCCCACCTGCTCCTGGAACTCATTATGGGGGCAGGGGATGGGAGCTTGTGGGCAGCAGGGTTACAACCCAAAAAATCATTTTAATGACAATCTGCAAGGTTTTTACTTTTTTACTGATACTTTTTCTTTCTAACAAGTATCTGGTTACATAATGTTCATGTAACTCTTTGACCAGGCCCTGGCTCTGCTGACAGGCCCCGCTCAGAAGGGCTGGGTTCAAATGTAAGGGTTTAATATATCAGCCATAAAAAAAATAAAAAGTTTGCTGTAAAACAAAACCAAGTTCTTGTTTTGGTAACCCTACTTGAACACAATGATGGATTGAAACGGTGCTGCACCAATACCCTTCTCCACGGGCCTGCCACTCCCTGCAATGCCTGATGTTCCCAACCGCACCATGTTGTCCCCCAAAGGCCATCCAAGCTGGATGAAAAACAGCCAAGAAGAGCTTGCAAAGAATGACGTACAGTTGTGAGAACGAGGGCTGGATGCATAGACACGCCAGTGTCTTCTTGCCACTCACAGGGAAAGAAGAGGGAGACACAGGGACTGAGGACCCAAGGATGGATATAATGTCAGGAGAGGCAAATGCTGCTGTTAAACCAGGGGCAGAGAGATGGGTGGTAATTATCTGTGAATAGATCAGAAGTGGGTCATGGGTGGGTGGAGAATAGGGCAGGGGCCTTTTCAATCCCATGGGAAAGTGCAGTCATCCTATTATCTCCTAACTCCTTCAACATTTTGATCTGAAGTTTTTGGCATGAGCATTTCCCCAACATGCCCCCATCTCATCGCTGCACACTCCAACACCATAGAAGCAGCCACGCTGCTCTGCTGCAGGGTGAGTCGCTACACAAATTGCCTGTGGTAAACCAAAGAACCAAGGTGGCTGTGTGTCATGCTCTGTGCCACCATGGCCTATCCATAGCACGTTTCAGAACAGAAAAACAAAAGAAGGGCCACAAAAGAAGGCCCTATGGCTGTATTATTTAATTTCAGAACATAGCAAGGGAGGGTTGAAGGAGCAGGCAAGGGTGGTGGTGGCTCCTGTCTTGGTGGTGAGTGTGGCAGGAAGCTGCTGGATGATGAAGGGAGGGAGAGAGGGGGAAGTTAGAGCCACAGGCCCAGGTGGATGGTGCAACCATCAGCTATGAAGTGAGCACTGATAGGAGCAACATGTCGGGGGGCGGGGTATCCCTTCTCCTACACTCCTCTCGGTGTGCGTGCATCCATCCCCAGAAACTCCATCCATCTATGCATCCCCACCCACTTCCTTTCATGCATCCATCTATCCCCATTTGCCCCAACTGCCCATCCATGCATCCATGCCCACCTATACTCTAGTATGCGAACCCATGAGTCCTTCTCAGCTGTGGGGAGTCTGGGGGCCAGGACACACAGGTGAGTCTGTGTTCTGGCACAATGCTGATGGATGCCTTACGCACAGCTCTGCAAACACATAAAAAACCCTTCATAGGCTTGAACGCACAGTCCCTCCTCCTTGTCCGGCCACATCTGTTGCCTGTTTCTGAATTAAGAGCAGAGGCTCCAACCACACGTCTTTCCACTGCACTCGCCGGGGGGTGATGCTTCCGGGGACAGACAAGGCAGAGCTGAGGAGCCCTGCAGCATCATTCAGAGAGTGGGGAGCATGGAGCTGCTGCCAGCACTGGTTTCTACCCTTGTCCTTATCACTGGGGGAGCAGGTAGGTGGGAAAGCTTTGCCACTCTCCTGGGCACTCCCCAACTGTCCTGCAGATCCAGCTTCACTCACCTAAAGCTCACCATCCCTCCCTGCCTACAGTTAGCTCATATTTGCATGGATCCAACCCCTATCGCTACCCATTCGCATCTCTTCCCTATCTATCCACCCACTCTGCCTTGTCTGCAATCTGTCCTTTTTCTTTTCCATCTATTCACCCATTTCCCTTTAATAGTTAAAACCATCCAGCTAACTAAGCCTTGGCAGTGTCCTTACTTCTCTTTGCTGCTCATATAATCCATTTACTTTTATTGTGTAGCAATTTCATTCATCCTGTCCTTCCCATACTGCCCTCCTAGCCCCCTCTCCATCCCCACAGTGCCCATCTACTTCCCACCCACCCAACCACCCATCCAGACTTTTCTTCTCTAGTTCCTGTTCATCTTCTTTCTCACCTTGTCTACCAACTCCATCTAGATGCAGCTGATTCCTTCCATCACTCCTCCTGTAGCAGTATCCATCTGCCCATTTGGCATTCTGGCCTTCTCTGCCCATGGGTTCATCTCTCAATCCTCTCTTCCTCTTCAGATGTCTCTCCCTCCCTGCCTTCACAGACTGCCATCTCTCCATTCACTTTCTCTACACACAGCTCGCAGGCAGTCTGAGACCTGGAAATACAGACAGACTGATCTGGACTGCAGTTCAGCCCACAATGGCCCACCCGGGTGCCCATGCTGGCTGCATTCTCCTCTCTCATTATGGAGTTCACTAGGTAATCTGTGATTTTTCCTTCTCCACTCAAACAAAGATGGTGCAGCTATCCAAGATGACTGTCGCGCAGCTCGGACCATGAACAGAAATACCTGGAACCAGAGAACAGGTAAGTTTGCTGCTGACCTGCAGAGTAAGACAGTCTTTAGTGCCTTTACACCCTCAGCCTAAATGTTTCCTACTGCAGCTTGAGACCACTGCTCCTAGCCTGTCTCCTATGGCCACCGAGAAAACCCTCTTCCCATCCCGTCTAGCATCAGCCTTCAGAGTTTGGAAGATTGCTGTGCAATCCCCGCTCAGCATGCTCTGCTGGAAGAGGGACAGAGAAATTGTGGGATAGATCTCTGTGAGGAGCTGAAGGAACTAGGAACAGAAAGGGAAAGGAGGGTGGACAGAAATGGATGGACGAAGGTGTTGGAAGGGGAAGAGGGAGGCTATTTTTCAGTCAGAAATCGTGGGTAATTAAAGCGGGGGTTTGCTGGGGGCGGAAAGGAGTCTGATCAAACACGACGCCTCACCTACTTTGTTGCCATGAGGTCTTTTGGGGTGTGACTTTGTCTGTCCCTCTCTCATTTCTAGATGCCTTTAGAGTCTCTCAGGATCCAAAATCTCTGAATGTGACAGCTGGGAAAAACTGTGAGCCTGAAATGCACTTTTGAGAACCATGAGAAGGAGCGAGCAAAAGTGCTCTGGTTCTGGGGAGCTGTTGGGGACTTCACGCTGAATCCTCACCACCCGTCCCACAAGGGGCGGCTCCAGATGTCCACCCCGGAGCAGCACAAACTCGGGGAGGCCACGTTGATGCTCTCAGCCCTGGAGGAGCGGGACTCTGGCCTCTACCAGTGCTGTGTCCAAATAAACTGGGAGCGGATCGGGCTGGGAGAGGGCACCATGCTGAGCATTACGGGGAGGAACCAGAGCCAGACCGGTGAGTGGGATTAAATGAGGAATGTGTGTCAGGAGGCAGATCCAAGATGGGTTCATTAATGCATGTGCACCCTGCCTTGAGTGCATCTGGACTCAAATCAAATGCCTTGGTGGGGCAGCAGCATTTACATCCAGGGCTCACTGAGGGAGTCCATAGACTTCACGGCTCATTATCCTGCCCCAGACTCCTTCTTATTTCACTCCACGCCATAGGTATCAACAACCCACTCTCCTTTTGAAGGGTCTTCATCTTCCACTCCTTAAAGTATTCTTGCTCCTGCAATGCTGCTGTCAGTCATTTCTGGCAATGTCTCACTTCTAATTCACAGCCCTGCAGATTGTTTTTTTTCTTGCTCTAAATAAATACCTTCACTTGGGGGTGGTCCTAGGAACTCAGGTAAAGAAATGACTGACAGTGAGGTTTCAGTGGGACCATCAAGACACTGAAGAAGGCTAGATTTTGTCATATGAATCTGAATAAATGACATACATTCAACTGGAATGATGACAGGGTGAATTACACAATATCTTTTGATTATTTTGCTATTTTTTGCCTAGTTGGTTGTGGGCATTTTTTTAACTTTACATATAAAGCATCAAACCAGCAAACCTTTTAATAGTTACTTTGGTTTTTTGGCTTTGAACCTTATCTGAAAAATATATTTCTGCCCCCCTCCGCCCCCCCACCATAACAGAAATGCATTTAGTTTGCCTTTAAATGAAACAAAGTATGTGTTGTGTTATACATGATGATATACTCCACAGTTTACACCTCTCTTTTTCCAAATGCTACACCCACCAATATGTGCACCATAGTCACCCTGGAGCGGGGGGCGGGCAGTCGGGGGCAGGGGGGGCTGGCTCTTGTCAGGTTTCAATGGAAGTGGTCCCTGGTTGGGTTGAGGTGGCATTTCCAGCTGGTATGTTGGTCTCAAGGCTGTCTCGTGTCTGGTCACTGCCTGGAGCTAAGGTGGTTAGACACATGGAGGCTGGACACAGGCCTCCCTCCATCCATCTATGTGGCTGGTGTCAGATGGAAACTTGGGATTCTCTAGAGGGGAGATCTAACCTACCCCAGGGGCGAACTGGGGCTTGGCTGGGCACTGGGATGGACAGGAGAGAACTCAAAAGTTTTGAAAAGTGTGTGTGGAGGAGGATGTTGGCTGGGGAGTGCAGGATTAAGTGGTGGGGAGGGGGGTGTGTGTGGAGAGGATGGGCTCTGCCTGCCTTGAGGACATATTTGCAAACTTTTCAGGAGCAGGACATTTTCTGCCACGGTGCCCTGCTTTCTCTGTGGAAGGTCTGGGTGTGATGTCTTGTGTGGTATCAGGGCTGGTGGTAGGTGTTTTTTTAATGTTATAATCTAGCAAACCAGTGTACCTTTCAATCGTTACCTCTTGCTTTGATCTGCAGCTGAATAATATAATGCTGCTTCTCCTAGCATAATAGAAAGAAAGCATAAAATGTGCTGTGTTATATGTGATGATGCAAAACACCATATTCTGTTCAAAAACCTAGACCTGTTTGTGTGATACTCACCTTGTTTGGGGCTATTGTTAGGGTCGGAAGGCACCTGAATAGATCATCGAGTCCGACCCCCTGCATAGACAGGAAAGAGTGCTGGGTTCAGATGACCTGTTTGTCGTGCATCTGCTGAGGCACGATAAAGTGCCGTTAGCTTTGCTGATCACTTCTTCACACTGACGACTCTTGTTCATCTTGCAGTCCACTAGGACTCCGAGATCCCTTTCTGCTTGTGTGCTGCCAAGTAGGTCATTTCCCAGGCAGTAGGTGTGCTGGACATTTTTCCTCCCTAGATGCAGCACTTTGCATTTCTCCATGTTAAATCGCATTCTGTTGTTTTCTGCCCATTTGTCCAACCTGTTCAGGTCTGCCTGTAGAGGTTCCCTGCCCTCCACTGTGTCCAATTCTTCCCACAGCTTTGTATCATCAGCAACCTTAGACAGAGTGCACTTCACTCCCTCGTCCAACTCACTGATGAAGACATTGAAGAGTATCGGTCCAAGGACCGAGCCCTGCAGGACACCACTGCCCACTCCCTTCCAGGTAGATACTGACCCATCCACCACCACTTTCTGGGTACGACCTTCTAGCCAATTTGCCACCCACTGCACTGTCTAACCACCCAAATCACAGCCTCTTAACTTGTTCACCAGTATGGGGTGGGATACTATATCTAAGGCCTTCCTGAAGTCTAATAAATGATATCTACCCCTGCTCCTGTGTTGAGGTACTTTGTAACCTGGTCATAAAAAGAGACTAGATTAGTCAGGCATGATCTACCTGCTACAAACCCATGCTGGTCGCCCTGTGGCATAATATTTCCTGCTGGGATCTCACATATATGAGCCTTAATAATCTTTTTTTTAAATATTTAAACACTATTCAAATCCATCTGAAGAAGCCCATTTAATTGGAAGGATGCTTTGGCAATATAGGACATATTTGCAGTGATCTCCTTCCCTGAGCTTCTGAACCCCATGTGATGCTCCAGTAGGGCTCAAGAAATCCTGGGTAGAAACCCATCCCTGCTTCATGCCTACAAATTTAATTTCCTGACTTAAAATTCAATTTGCAAATGCATCTCATGGCTTCTAAACTGGCAGGCTTTAAACTACCTTGTTGTCTGGAAAGGTTCCTGGCTGGAGGGTCTTGCCTCTCTGCTCAGGGTCAGACGGATGAAATCTTTGGGATCAGAAAGGCATTTTACCCCCTATTCAGATTGGTATAGAATGGAGTGGGGGAAGGGAGATGTTTGCCTTCCTGTGTAGTGGGTGGAGCAAAGCCTCTACCAAGGCCCTCTTGAGTACGTATTAGGAAATTTATATAGAAGCAAGGCATGGCTAGCATGGCTCCCCTGCTTTACCTGTGGCAGGTGGAGGTGTTACGTCTTGTGTGGTATCAGGGCCTACGGTAGTTTTACAAAGAGCTTACGTGATGGATTTCTAGAGGATAGTTTGGATATGGATGATCCTGCCTTGGACAGGAGGTTGGGACCTTTGGAGGTCCCTTCCACCCCGAGTCCTCTATGATTCTGTGCTATCTAAGCCATACAGACACAAACCAACAATAGTAACCACTGAGACTACAAACAAACGCGTCATTCATGGGTGGATCTTGGATTTAGAAACAGTGACTGCACCCAGGGTGGCACATCATCCAGTAGAGCATGACACACATTTTTCTCCAGTTAAAGGGCACCTATATTCCTTTACTAATATGCTAGGGGACTAGCACTATAGCACTCAGCTTAATACTAGTATTCAAAACCATAACCAGCCAATGGAATTTGCAGTACATTTTATATAATCCTATCAAGAATTGGTGATAGATTGTAAAGTTAAAAGACAAAATCCAACCAACTAAGCAAAAAAAGGGCTAAATACTACAGAAATATCGTGTCATTTGTCCTGTAGTCATTCCAGTTAGATGTACATTGCTTATTCACACTCTGGCCTTCACTGTGATGGTACTCCAGATCTCCACTCTCAGTTATTTCTATACCTGAGTTAACAGGAGCATGTCTGAAACTAGCTGGTTTTCTCTAGAGCGATAAAGAGTCTGCAGGGAGGCGGAATGGAAGAAAGACGTTCCTAGGAACGTGTGACAGACAGTTGCAAAAGAAAGACTGGTCTGAAGAGTGGCAGCTTGAGGCCATTAAAAGTGAAGAGATGGGCACTCGCACCTGTGGAGCGAAGAATGATTACCGAGAACCAGGAAGATGATAATTATCTATGAAGTCGATTGAGTCTCTCAGCACTGCCAGAAGAGAAATGCCCCTCCCAAAGTTTGGGTGGAGCAAGAATCAAAGTGTGTGTGTGGGGAGGGGCGGGGGGGGTCTCAATTCCACCCTCCCTGGATTTGCACGTACGCCTCTTGGCCTGTTTGAAATGAGCTGAACATTAGGGCTGTGCAAAGCTTTGGGTGCTGATTCTTTGAGGAGGAGATTTGGCCTCATTCAATGGCTGAATCTCCAAATCTGAATTGAATAAAGGGACCAATTAAAAAGCGTGAATCAATTCAAAGTTCTCCAAATCAATTCACAGAAGGTTCAGAGAGCTTCAGCAATTTCGGCAGTCCCTGCTTACTGCAGCAGAGAGCTGGACCCAGACTCCATGCTTCAGGACATTGATTCGAATCACCAAATTGAATCACTGTCCCCTCAATTGGCCAAATCTGAATCCAAAGTGAACACTAACCCCTTCGCACAGGCCTACTGAATGTGGAAAGCTGTGTGTGCTGTCTGCAAGGAACATGGTCTTTGTTTCCAACTGTTGCAAGAACTGCACCACTAAACCCCCTCCTCCCTCCTCTATTCCCCCTGGAGTAGGTATGGTTGAGGAGGCAGGGTTGGCTGGAGGTGGGGCAGAACTACCACTACAGCACAGGTTGCCACTCCCCACACACACCTTTACCAAATCCTGTGTCTGCCCCAATACAGACAGACAACAGGGTGTTCTGGGACGGCAGGGGATGATTGGTACATTCATAGATTCAGAGATATTAGGGTCAGGAGGGACCTCAATAGATCATCAAGTCTGACCCCCTGCATAGACAGGAAAGTTCTGGGTACAGATGATCCGAGCCAGATGTCCATCCAACCTCCTCTTGAACACTCCCATGGTAGGGGAGAGCCCCACCTCCCTTGGGATCCCATTCCAGACTTTGGCCACTCTAACGGTGAGGAAGTTCCTCCTACTGTCCGGTCTAAATCTGCTCTCTGTAAGCTTATGGCATTATTTCTTGTGATTCCCCAGAGGTGCCTTGGTGAGTAGAGCCTCACCAATTCCCTTCTGTGCCCCCATGATGAATTTATAGGCAGCCACAAGGTCGTCTCTCAACCTTCTCTTGCGGAGGAGAGGGCCAGATGCCCTAGTCTCTCCTCGTAGGGGCTGGCCTACAAGCCTTTAACCATATGAGTGGCCCTTCTCTGGACCCTCTCCAGGTTATCCACATCCCTCTTGACATGCGGTGCCCAAAACTGCACACAGTACTCCAGCTGTGGTCTGACCAGCACCCGATAGAGGGAAAGTATCACCTCCTTGGTTCTGTTTGTCATGCATCTGGTGGCAGGAAGTCAGCTGGGGTCATAGAATCCCAGCAAGATAAGCATCCAATTTGCTCTTCAAGGTGTTCAATGTAGGTACTTGAACTGCCTCCGATGGCAGCCTGTTCCAGACCTTGGGGGCTCGGACAGTAAAGAAATTCTTCCTTATGTCCAGCCTGAAACGGTCTTGCAGGAGTTTATAACCGTTCGACTTTGTCATCCTTTGGGGTGCCCTGGTGAACCAACGTTCCCCCAGATCCTGGTGGTCATCCCGATAAACTTATAGGTGGCCACCACATCACCCCTGAGCCTGCGCTTTTCAAAGCTAAAGAGCCCCATGGCTCTCAGCCTGTTGTTGTAAGGTCTGTCTTCCTGACCTCTGATCACGCACGTGGCTCTTCTCTGCACTCTCTCAAACTTCTCCATATCCTTTTTGAATTGTGGAGCCCCAAACTGGATGCAGTACTCCAGCTACGGGCTCACCAAGGCCAAGTACAAGGGCAGAATGACATCCCGGGATTCGCTTGAGAAGCATCTATGGATGCAAGCCAGCGTTTTGGTCACTTTACTAGCCCCAGCATCGCTTTGCAGGCTCACGTTCATGAGACCCCCAAGTCTCTTTCTTCCATAGCGCTTGCCAGCGTAGCACTGTCGAGCCTATAAGGATGCTGCAGGTTTTTCCTCCCAAGGTGGAAAACCTTGCATTTTTTGGTGTTAAACACCATCAGGTTCTCATCAACCCATTTCCTGAGCCTGTCCAGGTCAGCCTGGAGCACCCACCTATATTCAGGTGTGGGTGCTTTGCCCCAGAGTTTGGTGTCATCGGCAAACTTGGCCAGTCCGCTCCTGACTCCAATGTCCACATCATTAATGAAGATGTTGAAAAATATGTCTCCAAGAACAGAGCCTTGGGGGACCCCACTGGTCACAGGACACCATGATGAGTGACTGCCATTAATTACCACCCTCTGGGACCAACCACAAAGCCAAGTTTCCAACCAACAGATTGTGGTGGACCTAAGGCCCCAGTTGGCCAGTTTTGCCAAGAGGTGATCATGGCAAAGTCAAGATATATGACATTATATGACATCAAGATATTTGGTGGCCTCCAAAACTAGTTTTCTGGCAAATACAGGATGTATCTGGAAAGTTTCCCCAACTGTTCAACATCTGTGCTCAGGGCTACAGATCTAAGTCAGGCTGGGAGAAGTGCATAGAGCTGAACACAGATATAGAGGTGAACACAGCATACACCTCTACCCAAGTTCACAAAGTCCCAAAGACCCCTGTCTCCCACCACAACCTCACTTGCACATATTCACATATATATTCATAATTGAAAAGCAGAAAGAGTCTCCAAAATGGATGCATAGGCCTCTGATACCCAGGGTACCTGATGCTATGATTGAGAAGATCATCCCAGCCTGACACCATCCCATCATGGAAGCCTCAACAGGGAGCATCAATCTGGAAGAGCTGCTCTGTATCTCAGTGGGGGTCAGTTCAGAGGTGCAACATGGCAACGCCTGACCCGTGCCATCAGCAAGCCCTTGATTTGTGGATAGTCTCTACCATGGGCCACTGAGGGGTGCCGACCCGCACCCCAACTCTGCTGACATCAGTTGTGGGTCACTGAGATTAGAATCATGTCTTAAGTCTACTGACAGCAAGAGGGTGAATCCAGATTCACAAGAATCCCCAAGAGCTACACTGGGGCAACCTGGCTCAGCTGGTGTCACTCTGGATTTACCCAGAGTGACAGGACCCAAGATCAAGACCCAACTCTGATTCCATTGATGCCCCCTGGGGAAACTTTGGGCTTACCAAGTTCAGAATTGAGCTCTGAATCCTTCATGGGTGGGGGGAGGTTTTAGATTCACACAGGAGTCCCTGAAATCAGAACCCTGTGATTTGGCTGCCATGGGAACATCATTGTTATCTATTATTTTCTCCAGAAAAGACACACTGCACAGTGGATTTGAGCACAGAGATCACCATGTACAAAGCTGGAGTTTCCCTGGGAGCTGTGGCCTTCCTTGCTATGATGGTCCTCCTCCTATGCAGATACAAAGGTACTCTGGCTGCATCTTCCACACTCCTGCTATTCGTGCTGTCCTTTCAGCTCTCCAAATTCACTTGTAATGCGCTAATTTTACACAGTCTGCCTTTCAGCTATTCCTTTAACTCCTCCATGTTTCTCATGCTCTTGCTGCTTGTTTCTTCAACTAGTAACTCCTGCCTTTCTCCCTTCTTCACCAGAAACCATCATGAAGACCAGACGGCAGCAGCCCTCAAAGGTAAGACTGTCACGCTCAGCCCCATACTGAATGAGGATACAGTGGTCATTTCTGGAGAGAGGTGAGATGTGAGCATGGGTGGATCTCGGATGTTGAAGGCATGGGGTACAGATGGCATGGGTCATCATCACATAGAAGACAACACTCATGTAGGGAACAGGTTTAAAATGAAGAAAAAAAAGGTTTTTCACCTGGTATGTAATTAAAGCGTGGGACTCATTGCTATTAGATGGGGACACTGACAGTTTAGCCTGATCCATAAGAACACTGGACCCATTCTTGGAGGAAAGGGGTGTCACTAAATATTGATCCTGAAAGTTAGGGGCAAAGCCTTTGAATTAGAACTTCCTAGCCCTTCAATTGTGGAGACTGCAAGTGGGAGAGTGTAACAAGTGGATGTCTCGAGGCCAGTCGAATCATTTGCCTGTCCACTTGTCTCAGGGCTAACCACCCGCCTACTTTTCCTGCCATGCCTTTGATGATACAGTTAAAGGATGATAACAAGGTGGAAGGATTCCCATTTAAGTGCCATGATGCTTATTTAAGTGCTAAGTGCTTATATACATGGTTCTGACCATGCCTGTACCGTGTCCCATGTCTCACAGATGGCATCCATATTACTCCACTGCCTCACACTGCTTCACAATCTCTGTGCCTCATGTCGAGACTCTTGATCCCTATGGCCTCACACTGGGACTCATAATCCATCCCCTCTCCCCCTGCCAAGGGCTCCCAGCCCCTACCTTTTCCCCGGGCTCCCTGCCTGGCTCAGGACCCTTTTTCTGCCCTCACTCCCCCAAACTGGGTCTCAATCCCTTGCCTTACAATGGGCCACAATCCCCTTAATCCCCTTGCCCAAGGAGCCTCACAGCTAGTTCCCTCATAGGTTTAAATAAAATCACAATGAATAAGGAAGGTAATAGTCAAAATGGTCCAAAGATACGGCATTATTACTCCCTTAGTCATGATAGTTAAATGTCTGTCTCATTCTGATTCACAAAGCAAAATAAAGCCTTTTTCAGAGTCGTGATAGTGCCTCAAGTACACCACACTCAGTCATTTCCACATCTAAGTTAATATGAACTCCCATGAGTTAAGATTTTGACTTAGAGTTAAAACAGTCTTCAGGAACTTGAAATAGAAGAGAGGTGTTCCAGGAAGAGCTGACAGAAAGCAATGATGAAGAAGCTAAGATAGTTTGAATAACAGAATATCCAGCTCCTTCAAAAGGAGAGATGGTTGTTCTCCCCTGGGGAGTGGAGAGAGGTTAGAAGGAATCAGGAAGATGAGATTGATCCACAAAGGCATGCAATCAGACAGGAAGTCACTTCAAAGGTCAGTTCATCCAAAACCCTACTCAAAGCAGGACCAGTCCTAGTTCCTCTCCCAGCTATTTCATCCCAGCCATGCCTCTGGTGAGGCACGTCTTAAAAACCTCCAAGAATGGAGATTCTCTAACCTCTCTGCTTCACCTGTTCCAGTGCTTTAATAGTGAGAGTTTTTCCTAATATCCTGCCTAAACCTCCCTTGTTACAACTTCAGCCCATTGCTGCTTGTTCTGTCACCTGCCACCACTGAGAAGAGTCCAATTCTACCCTTTTTTGAACCACCCTGCAGGGAGTTGAAGGCTGCTATTCAGTCCCCTCTCAATCTTCTAGTATATCTGGGACTTGGTGAGCAACACTTCCCTGGCCACTTGGGCCACACGCTTCATGATGGTAGAGACAACTATTCTCT
The DNA here is from genome assembly GCF_052110815.1 of Crocodylus siamensis. Taxonomy (NCBI): domain Eukaryota; kingdom Metazoa; phylum Chordata; order Crocodylia; family Crocodylidae; genus Crocodylus; species Crocodylus siamensis. The sequence goes on from NC_143409.1 coordinate 49,336,575, forward strand.
ATGCCACTTCAGCCTTCTACTTTCCAGATGGAAGAGCCGTCGGCTTGCTAGTGTGTCCTGGGTATGGCAATGGCTCCAGGCCCATGGTCATTTTGTTTGCTCTTCTCTGAACAATTCCTAATTCTCCCACATGCAATTATCATGGGAAGATCTCTGGGGAAGATGCTCCATTTCATTTATAGACCTAGGATGTAGCTTCCATTATTCTATCTGGCCTTCCCCCACCCTGACTTTCACATTTGGATTTTCAATTTTAAATCTCCCCTTAGAGGTCAGGAGATGCACCCGGAATAATTCTCTCTCTCTGTCTCCCCAACAGAGGGGCAGCCAAGCTGGTGGTGAGGCTGATGAAGTTTTGCACTATGCCAAGATCAATCTAAAATCACGGAAGCCTGTGGAGTATGCCTCAGTCCAGACACACCCTGGGGAACGCACAGAGTATGCATCAATCCAAATACGCCCTCTCTGAAGTAGATGGATCTGGTTGTAAAGTGGAGACCTTGGAATACAAGAAGATGGGGCTTGAGGTCAGAAACATCCGCTGGGGTAATGGTGATCTCCCTACAGGAGTTCCCTTTAAGTCTCTCATGTCCATACATGAACAATAAAAGCCACCTCCAATGTTTAATCTCTGTTCTTTTCTTCATCCTAAAAATGTCATTAAAATCATGAGTGCCCAACAGCTTGTGAGGTTGGCAGAGGGTGGCAAGGAAGATAACACTGGAACTCCGGGAGATCTAATACTGCTCAATAGAGCCAAAGAACCAAGCCGCTTGTAGCTACAGCAATTTCCAGCGTCTAGTTCTGGAGGTGTTACAAAACCTTACCATGATCTACAATATTTACTCAAATCCAAGACTACCTCCAATTTTAGATGACCACCTGATAAGTAGTTTCTATATGTGGAAACTTATACATTGGTTATCATTAGGTATGTTGAGAATCTAATAAAGGAAAGGTTGCTCTCTTGTCTCTCCATGTCTCCATGTCTGCCCCACAATGCCCCATTCCTTCCCCTTTGTGGCTTCATTGCCCCTGAAGCCTATCCCCCATCTCTCTGTTTCTTGTCCCCCATACCTGTACCTGCTCCTCCCACCCCATCTCCTCTACAGCCTGTCCCCCACTTCTTGCACCCCATGCTTGTCCCTGACACTACACTCCCTACCAAACCTTGGTTTACCTTCTGCTGGAGCTCTGATCCTCCTAGAAGGGTGGAGGCTGCTTCCCTTTCTGTCCCAAACTGTTAGAAGGCGTTCATCACCGTAGGCAATGGTGGCTTATCTGGACACCCCTCTTCGGGAGGTTTCTGCAAATGCATTTACTGCTGGACTTGGTAAGCTAGTTCAGCTGCTCTATCCCGACCTCTGTGTTGACTCTGAATTCAGATGGGGAGAGATCAGGTCACACTGCTTAAGTTTTGTTTTCCCCTTGGCTCAAGCCAATATGAAAGGAGCCTGCTTTATACAATGCTTGATATAAGCCGAGAGGTGCAGAGTTAAGGTGATGGGGGTGCGGGTTGGATCTAACATAAGTTCGGCATCTCCTGGGAGACCGTGGATTTAAATTTCCAGTTCTGATATGGTACAAGTTAATGCTAGGATAACCTCCACTCAGACCACGGTATCTATGCTGTCATTCTCACACCTTCCCTATGGGTCCAAGGGCTGTGTCTTGAAATGGATGTGGGTGTGTTCAACAAGTCTGAGAAAGAGCTTCCAGAACAATCTGATGCTGGAGACATCTGTGACGCAAGAAACTAATGAAGTTTAGTTTTTCCAGCTGCATTAGAGGGATGTGAAGAGGTCAAAATCCAGCATTTCCAACAGAACAGTCCCAGGCACCGGTACAGGCTGGGGACAGACTGGCTGGGCAGCAGCTCTGCAGAAAAGGACCTGGAGGTTACAATGGACAATAAGCTGAATGTGAGGCAACAGTGTGTCCTTGTTGCCAAGAAGGCTAATGGCATACTGGGTTGCATTGGTAGGAGCATTTCCAGGGGATCCAGGGAAGTGATTATTCCACTCTATTAGGTACTGGTGAGGCCACATCTGGAGACCTGTGTCCAGCTCTGGGCCCCCACTACAGAAGAATGTGGACAAATTAAAACAAAGTCTAGCAGAGAGTGTGGCGGGCCAGTAGGGGTGCTCCTGCACTAAGCCACCCATCTCACTGCACCCAACCACGTAGCAACCTCTGAGTGCCTCCCCTGGGGCACCTCACATCTGGCCAACCCCCTTCCTGGAATATACCCGCAAGCCTGGGGTAAATGTGCCAGCACCCAGGGGTCTGAATGCTATCTGGGCCCTGTGTCCCCTGGGGTACAGAAGCCTGGTAGACCTTGAGGGTGCTAGCCTCCCTTAATCAGCCAACCCAAGGGAATAGAAAGGTGTGCCCCAAAGTCTCTCAGTGCTTTTACCACAAAGCATGTTATGGCAGGAAGCGTTATTGGTTAAAGAGGGTAGGCTTAGGGAAGGGTACAGGTTAGAGAAGTATCAAAGAATAACATAGAACAAACTGTTCCAGCATAGTAGCTGTTTGAAAATACGTCTATATTATAGCAAGCTTTAATAGCTGCAGTCGGACTTAGACAGGATACAAGGGTGGAATTGGCTGCAGTCAGACCTGGGCAGGTTACAAGGGTGGGCAGATGAGAATAGGATGGGATTCAACACTGAAAAGTGGGAAGTGATGCACCTGGGGAGGAACAACCGGCACCATACCTACAGGTTGGGGAACTTCCTTCTTGTCAGTACAAAGGCAGAAAAGGATCTTGGAGTCATCATTCATGCCGTGGTCAACATGGGCTGGCAGTGTGGGGTGACAGTCAGGAAGGCCAACCATACCTTGTCATGCATCCGCAAATGCATCTCAAGTAGGTCCAAGGAGGTGATCCTCCCCCTCTATGCGGCACTGGTCAGGCCGCAGCTGGAGTACTGCATCCAGTTCTGGACGCTGCGCTTCAAGAGGGATGTGGACAGCATGGAGAGGGTCCAGAGGAGGCCACTCACATTGTCAGTGGGCAGCAGGGCAGGCCGTATGAGGAGAGGCTATGGGACCTGAACCTGTTCAGCCTCCACAAGAGAAGGCTGAGGGGGATCTAGTGGCCTGTTACAAACTAGTCAGAGGGGACCAGCAGGCATTGGGGGAGTCCTTGTTCCCCTGAGCACCACCAGCAGTGACCAGGAATAACAGTCACAAACTGGCAGAGGGTAGATTTAGGCTAGATATCAGGAGGTGCGACTTCACTGTCAGGGCAGCTAGGGTCTGGAACCAACTTCCAAGAGAAGTGGTGCTGGCCCCTACCATGGGGGTCTTTAAGAGGATGTTGGATGAACACCTTGCTGGGGTGGTTTGACCCCAGTGCTCTTTCCTGCCATGGCAGGGGGTCGGACTAGATGATCTGCTCAGGTCCCTTCTGACCCTAGAAACTATGAAACTATGCTAGATATCTAGAGAATTTTCCAGCAGCTTACTCACTTTAGCTTCATGTGCATCTGGAGCCTGGAAGAGTTCCAGAGGCTGTGTTTTTTCCATGTTCCCCAATATGGCTCCCCTTCTTCCAGGAAAAAGGGGTTCTTAAATACCTTTTCTCACCTCATCCCTTGGACCAACCATACATCAGTATTCTCAGACCCTGGCTGACCCTGGTTGGGCAGTTTAAAAAAAATCAGCAACCTCAGGTGAGAGTTTAGGGTTACACAGGACAGAGGACAAGCAAGTTCCCCCTCCTCTCAGGAATCTGCAACCCTATTACCATGGAGACCAGGAGCCTCCCACAGCCAGATTTTGTAACTGGAGTGGCGGGGTTGGGATGTAGCCCTTCATCAGTGAGACAAGCAGGCAGAAAGGTTTATTCCTCCACAGAGGGCAATTAAAATAGTTTGGCAGCTGGGGCCCATAACTTGTGAGGAGAGGCTGAGGGAATTGGGTTTATTTAGTCTGGAGAAAAGAAGATTGATGAGGGATTTAATAGCAGACTTTAATGACAGATCAAGGAGCAATGGTCTCAAGTTGCAGCAAGGGAAGTATGGATTCTATATCACAAGAAATTTTCTCCCAGGAAAGTAGTATAGCGTTGGAACAGGTTACCCAGAGAGCATGTGGACTATCCATCCCTCAAGGCAGGGGTGTGTGAAGGGGTGTGTGAAGGCAGGGGTTTGTGAAACGGGCTTTATTTGATTTGGATGCAGATTAGGCTAAATAAGAGACAGTGATTTGATCCATTGATTTGGATCAAAGTCCCTGATTTGATTCAGCTGAATCCAAGTGTGAAGATTTAATGCTGATTCAGAGAACCAACAATTCAGACACTGACCCAGCTTTAAAAGTTTTTTTACATACCTCAAGGTCCCAGCATGGCTTGTGAAAGCTGTGATGCTGAGGCAGATGGGGTGTCCCACAGGAGCACAGGGAGCGGGGATCCTCCATGTGCTCGCGGCAAACCCAGATGTGGACTGGAAGTATTTCCAGTCTACTTCCAGGTCTGCCAGGGAGCGCACTGGGGTATCCCTCGCATCCTTCTGGCTCAGCGATTGTCTGTGGGGGGGAACCGCAGGTACCCTCCCCAAACCCAGGAGACATCAATTGCAGAGCCGGGGGGCAGGGGCAGCACACTCCCCAAATGACACAGAAGTGGACAGGAAGTGCTTCTGGTCCACTTCTGTGTCTGCTGGCAAATGTGCTAGGGAGCTCCCCACCATCCTGTGGGACACTCCATGTGCCCCAGTATCACAGTGATCATGAGCGCCTGCTACCTAGAGCTATGTAGAAAAAACATTTAAAGCTGTGTCTATATCTGAATCACCAAATCTTTCTGAATCGATTTGGAGGGCTCTGCTTTAATTCAGAGAGATTAAAGGGTCCTCTGTTCTAATTCAGATTCAGAGATTTGGCCACCAAATCAGGCCAAATCTCCACTGAATTGAATCAGGGACCAAAGCTTCACACAGCTCTACCACCAGGTTATGAAGACCTGGGTAGACAAAGCCTTGACTGGGATGAGATGGTTGGGGATGGTCCTGTTCTGAGAAGGGGATTGGGCTAGATTAGAGGTAGCCAAAGTACAGGCAATGGGCTGGATTCACCTTGTGGAGGGATAGTGTCCAACCCACGTTGTATCCCTCCGTCCCTCCTGGCTCAGGCGCCAGCTGGCACCTTGTGTGTCCTGCCACCTCCAGGCATGCAGTGGGGCTGGGGCAGTTCCACAACTGAACTCCATTTCTAAGCCACCCAGGTGGTGGCAGCTCCTTCCAGCTGGTGCCACCACTGGTCCCAGCCCCATTGTACTGCCAGGGATCTGTGTGCACAGTCCCATCCCCGGTCCATCCCACACCCACTCTGGATTTTCCTCAGCTGGAGTGACCAGCTCCAAACCAGCCAGAACCTGCATGCACAGCCCTGATCCCAGCCTGCCCCGCACCTGCTCCAGACTGCCCACCCACATGGATCAGCTGCAGTGGCCAGGCAGAAGCTGCTGCTGGGAGTGAGGGAAAAGCAACCATCTCCTCCACAGCGTTGCTGGCTCCTTCTTCCTGCAGCTGTCTGGAGCCCACACCTGGGCTGCCCTGTGTGTCCTCTCCACCATCAGCACTGCCATTTCCGGGATGCTCAGCAGGGCAGTGGTGGAATTAGAGAGGAGCCACAGGGCAGCCCAGGTGCAGGCTCCTGGAGGCTGCAGCAAGGAGGGCCCAGCAGCAGTGAAGGGAAGGAGCTGCTTTTCCCCTGTACCAAGCAGCAGCTTCTGGCCCATGGACACTGCTGCTGAAACTCCTCTGCATGGGGGATAAGTCTGGAGCAGGCATGGTGTGTGTTGGGGTCAGGGCTGTGTGCACAGGTTCAGCTGGTCCAGAGCTGGCCTGCTCTGGCCAGGGCAAGTGTGGAGAAGGCATGGGGTGGGATGGGTCTATGAACTCAACTGTTGCTGGGTGCTGGTGGTGGGGAGGAGCCACAGCACGCATGATTCATAGATTCACAGATGTTAGGGTTGGAAGGGACCTCAATACATCATCGAGTCCGACCCCCTGCCATGGGCAGGAAAGTGCTAGGTTCAGATGACCCCAGCCAGATGCCCATCCAACCTCCTCTTGAAGACCCCTAGGGAAGAGGACACACAGGGCAGCCCAGGTGTGGGCTCCAGACAGCTGCATGGGCTCTGGGTTGTTGGGGGAGGTATGCTGACAGGCCTGCAAAAGCTCCCCAGAACTGGCTATGTGGGTTGCAGGCCCAAATAATTCCCTGCCCTGGACTAGGTGACTTCACAGGGTCCCTTCCAACCTAAATTTTCTATGACTTTATGATCCTAGATGTGAATGGTCTTTCATGGTCCCACTGCTCCAGCTCTCTTGCCTTCTGCCATTCTGCTGTCTGTTCATTTCTCCCAGTCATGCTAAGACCCATTTCACAGCCCTGCAGACTTTTTTTATAATTCTACTTAAAAACATGAGCTCAGGTATGGATATCATTCTGGAGACACTGGCCAGATGCCCAGCTGGAAAATATATAATCCACTTATTAGTGAAACTTCTAGTTTCTTTTTAACAAGAGAAGGACATCTGTTTACTCTATACAATGATATATCTCTTCATCTGCATCCACCTTTTTAAAAGCCTAGATCCCCCCGTGCTCACTGCAATATGGATGACTACAACCATCGATCAGGGTATATCAAAACGATAGCAGCCTGTTTTTCCCCCTCCATTTCTTGGGGACTCTCTGGTGCAAGGAAGGCTGAGATGGTAGAACCTCTCCTGACCCTGCTGCCTACAAAGGATCACCTAATGAGGAGTGTCATGGCAACAAGATCAGAGAGAGAAACAGAGATCTGTGGAATCACATCACAGCAGAAGTCCATGTGAATGAACATGCCACCTGTAGAAAATGAGTTCCCAGTCCTGAGTACTGGTTTGTGGAAACCAGTATCAAATTTCATCACTGTTTGCCCTGGAGCTGACAGCAAGGCAGGCACTGAAAGGCGGAGCTGACCTGTGACCTCACTTGCCCTTCATCAATGTGACAGGGTGACTTTTGCCTCATGTTGTGATTGGGGCAATCATTCCTGACAGCCCCCAACCAAAAGCCTGCAGATCACAGCTGGAAGGATGGCTCATTCCTAGCCAGACAGACTGACAGAAGAAGCGAGTCCCCTCAACATGCCCGGAACAGTGATGGGTGAACCAAGACTGGTGGGTGCTTAGAGGTATGGAGGAATGCAGCAATGGAAGCACAGATGAACCACAATGTCTGGCCAAACAGAGAAGCGGCCATATAGATGGATGGAGCTGAAGATGGCAAGGCTGTGTGATCCCACACTTTCCCCCACATGCCTTCCACCTGCCTTCTTCCTAACTGAGAAACTCCATGAATCAAACCAGCCTCTCATATAGAGCATCTGGGCTGCATTCTGCCCCAGAGATCCTACCTATCCCCACAGGGTGATGGAGGATTTGGGGGCTCACTCACTGACCCCTATGCATAGGCCACTCATCTCCATTAAGCTCAGAAGAGTCTCTGCATATGCAGGCAGTATTGAGGACCAGGACATAGGGGCCAGTTCCAGACAGTAGATGTAGCAGGAAATTAGAGATCACCACCCCCCCACCATATACACACACAGACACGCACAAACTTACACTTCAACATCATACAGACATGTATATGGCTCCATGCATCTCTGACATCACTCATCCAGTCCAGTATCTGGCCTATCGCTGCACCAAATGCAGAGGCACCAACCACAGAGCTTTCCATTGGCCCCTGGGGGCAGACACATTTGGGGAGACAGGGCCTTAGTAGCACCATGCACAGCACAAGCATTATGGAGATGAGGCCATAGATGGTGGAGACAGGTAGACAGAAAAACAAAAAAGAAATGGGAATGGGAGGGAATATCAGTGCCAGTGCATAAACATGTTGTTAGGTAGACTAAGAACTGGATGGATGGACAAAAGGAGCATCCAGCAAGGCCAGATCTAAAATTTAGAAAAAAAGGTGTGCCCACGAGGTATAACAACATACACATTTTTCCCTGCCTAAAGGGAAAGTGGATGCTTTAGTATTAAGCTAGAGGGTTAGCATTACAGTTTCAGTTTAAGACCAAAGCAGAAAAGAAATGCAGCAACTAGAGTATAAGCTACATTTTTTTATAATAGCAGCAATATTTTGATAAAAATTATACGTTAAGGCTTAAAGAACCCCAACAAATAAGGCAAACCTATTCAAAATAGTCCAAAGATATAACAACAGGGTCAGAGAGAATTAGGGTTAAAAGTGAACTCAGGAGGTCAGACCTAGTCCAAACCATTGCTCAAAGCAGGCCATGCCCCAACTAGAACTTCTCAACCAGGGCTTTTTCTACCTCGGTCTTGAAAAACCTCCAAGGATGGAGACTGCACAACCTCTCTTGGTAATCTGTTCCAGTGCTTTACTACCCTTCTTGTGAGAAAAATTTTCATCAGATCTAACATCAACTTCCTTTATTGCCACTGGAGACCACTACTCCTTGTTCTGTCATCTGCCATCACAGAAAACAGTTTAGCTCCATCCTCTTTGGAGCTACGCTTGAGGAACTTGAAGCTGCTATTAAATCCCCCTCCATCTTCTCTTCTCCAGACTAAATAAGCACAGTCCCCTCAGCCTCTCCCCAGAAGTCATTTGCCCCGGCATGCTCACCGGTTTTGTTGTCCTCCTCTGGACTCTCTCCAATTTATCCACATCCTTTCTGTAGTGGGGGGCTCACAGCTGAGCACAGGACTCCAGATGTGGCCTCCCCAGAGCCGAATCAAGGGAAAGAGTCTCTCTCCTTGCTCTGCTGGCAATGCTCCTGCTAACACAGCCCAGTATGTCGTTAGACTTTTTTGCAGCATAGGCACAGCATTAACTCATATTCACCTTATTGCCTGCTATCACCCATGGTTCCTTTTCTGCACAATTCATTGCATCATTTGTCCTGTGGCTATTATAGTTAAATGTTCATCACTTGTCTTGACTTATCAAACAAAATCTAGCATTGCTGAGCACCTTGACAATAACTCAAAAACTTCACGGTCAATCATTTCTACACTGGAGTTTATAAGACAACAACTGAGAAGTTTTTTAGCTAGAGCTACAAATCATTTTCAGGGCAGTGAAATAGAAGAGAAACATTTCCAAGAAGGGGTGACAGACAGAAACATTGTGGAAGAAAGTATATATTGAAGAGTGGAAGATCAAGAGAATTGGAAAAGAGAGGGTGGTTCACACCTGTGGAGTGGAGAGAGATCAACGGGAAGCAGGGAGATGACAACGACCCATTAAGTCAATGGAGTCTCTCAGCGCCACCCAAATAGTAACAGCTGGTTTAAAGTTTGGGTTCAGCAGAAATTGAAGGGGGGTACAACTGCAGGAGACTGGGGTACTTCCCCCACAGATTTTCTCTTCCATCCTCCTCCAGTTGGGGTTCATTTCTCTGTAGGGTCCAGGGATAATTCTCCCACAGTCTTTTTCAGCAGGACTCCTGCTATCCAGTATCCTAAGTAGGGTAGCGTGTAAGATGGATCTCCTAGGTCCAAGTTAGGCTGGATGCCAAAATCATCCCCTAGCCCCATAAAGTCTGCAACCTGGCACCGTTGCATGCTGGGATCTTCAGCATGGTCCCATGCTGCAAGCTTTTTAAGAGCAATGGCCAGTGCAGGCAAAGGAGGTGCTGGCATGGGGAAGAATGTTGCCCCTCCTCCCCTGCTCCTGGAACCAGTATTCCCTAATTCCCCGTCCTGAGCAAGGTTTGTCCTGGATACCAAATTTACTTGAAATATCCAAATCCTTGCCCTAGGCCACAGAAATTTGGCTCCCCGGAGAGGCACATTGTTTTCTTCTGCCCACCAGCCCTTTCTCCAGTATAGTCTTTGGGTCCTCTGATGCACAGACACACCCATCTACACCCGGAGACCCAAAGAGCAGGGGCTGTGGAAATCAGTGACTTCGCAAAAAGGTTAAAAAATAGAAATGGTCCACAAATTTGAATCGATCAACATTTAGAAAATGAACAGCACTAATGTTTCTGTTCACCATGTTTCTGTGAAAATCATCATGGTATTTATACCCATGGGAAACTAGCCTCCCTCTGTTCAGGTTTAGCTGGGAGCCTGGTGTCCTGAAAAGAGGAGGTCCCACCTGCTCCAGGGAACCATTATGGGGGGAGGGAGTGGGAGCTTGTTGGCAGCAGGGTTGCAACCTAAAAAATCTTTTTAATGACCATCTGCAAGGTTCTTCCTTTTTTACTGATACTTTTTCTTTCTAATAAGTATATGGTTACATAATAGGGGGTTGCGAAGCTTCGGTCCCTGATTCGATTCGGTGGAGATTTGCCCCAAGGCGGTGGCCAAATCTCTGAATCTGAATAGAATCAGAGGACCCTTCAATCTCTCAGAATCAAACTGGAACCCTCCAAATCAATTCAGAGAGATTCAGGAGACTTGGACACAGAGATGGCTTTAAATGCTTTTTCTACATACCTTTAAGTAGCAGAGGCTCATGAATGCTGCAATGCTGGGGCGCATGGACTGTTCCACAGAAGCACTTTTGGTCCATTTCTGGGTCTGCCAAGGAGTGTGTGGATGAGGGGGCCCATTTCCCACTGGCTCAGTGACTAGTGCCTCCTGGGTCTGGGGGGGGCACTTGGGGTCCCCCTGTGGCCAATTGCCGAGGTGGGGGGGTTCCCTCGAGGACCTGGTAGTGGACCAGAAGTATTTCCGGTCTACTTCTGGGTTCACTGCCGAGCACATGGAGGGCCCCACTGTGCTTCTGTGGGATGTTCCATGTGCCCCAGCATCGCAGCGATCATGAGCTGTGCCTGCTACCTTACGGTATGTAGAAAAACCTTCTAAAGCTGTGTCGATATCCAAATCGCAGATTCTCTGAATCAGCATTGAATCTTCAGATTGAGATTTGACCGAATCAAATCAGGGACAGTGATCCGAATCAACTAATTGAATCACTGTCCCTGATTCAGGCCAAGTCCAAATTGAATACAGCCTGTTTCGCACACCCCTACTGTGTTGCCCCTGCAACTTGCACCAGGGGCCCACTACTCACCCCCATGTCTGATGCCCGAAATGCACCTTGCTCCCTGCCTCTCTCCACCCTGAGGTCTTATCCCTGCTGGTGCCTCTCCCACCATCCTGGCAAGGACCCCCCAAAGAAACACACCTGTGACCTGGCAGTTTTATAAGCAGCCTGAGATGAGCAGAAGCAGCACATGGCTGAGAAAATGATCCCTTCAGGGTGCTGCACTCTATCTCAGACAGCAGCTGTCAGAGTTTCCATCCAGTTGTGACTGAGAAGTGTTTATGCTGGTGGCACAATAGTTTTTTTTACTGACTTTACTGACAGCCATTTTTAGCCTGATTTTTTTATTGACAGTCAGTAAATGTATTGCCAGTATGCAATCCAGGGAGGGGAGGGGCTGGGCTGGGGGGTGAAGAGGTGGGAATGGAGATAGTTGGTAGAGTGCTAATGGAGGAGGAAGTGACGTGCTGAGGTCAAGGGAATATGTGTGAGTACACATGCCTACACTCACCAAGTGAGAGAGAGGAATAAAGATGTGGGGGTATTATCACATTCCACGGGTACGTCACCCACTCATCCTTTCTTCTGTACTCTCCATGCCTCAGAGGTCCTTCCCATCTCTTCATGAAGTGTCTCTTCCCTGACTCTTCCTCACCACGCATCTCTACTTCCCACCTCTCTCCCACCAACTCCTTCACCTCTCTCTCCCACCAACTCCTGTGGAAATGAGTTCCAGATGCTAGCTACGTGGTGCATAAAAAAGTCTTTCTCTGGTTAGCTTTAAATGTGGCTCCTACTAATTTCAGAAGGAGTCTGTTCATTCGACTGTTCTTGGACTTGGTGAATAAAAGCTCCCTGTTCACCTCATTCAAAACCTTCATGAGTAAACCTCTATTATGTCTCACTTCAGCCTTATCTGCATTCACTTCCTGGTATAACCAGGCATACTCTTGTTGTTACATGAAGAGACTCTGTGGGAGCCCACGTTCATCGCTGACTCCAATTTCCTCTGGGAATGGGGGACGGTGGCCCACATTCACCAGGTCCTTCTTCCTGGCTCTGGATCATGAATCTCTTGGGCTTTGAGTGACCTCAGCCTCCTCTTGGGGCCATCTTTGGCACCAGAGATTGCCCTTTCTTTTCTGCTTCTTCCTTTCTGATGGGGACCTATCCCAGGCAGTGAGTGGAAATAGTAACAGAAACTCATTGTACATTAGTACCTCTGTGGACACTGTGGTTACAGTTCTCCTGGGTATAGAAAATGGTCTGTGGTTTTCAGCACCTGTCGCTAAGCATGCATGCACCTGGTTGGTGGGGGAAGCCATGGATGCTCTTCTTCATAGGTTTGGATCATCTGGTCCCCAGCTGGTGTCAATCAGCCCTGTTGCCTTCAGTGGGGCTATGTGCCACCAGCTAGGTATCTGGTACATTTGTTTTCCTTCATTTATTCTGAAACTTCAGGCTCTAAAGCAAGCACTGGGCAGGGAAACCAGTCATAAAAAATGGCATTTTCCAACCTTGGGGCCAAAGGAGAAAAAAGAAATCTATGGAATAGCCTGTCCTAGAGAGATGCTTTCATAGGCAAATAAAATCTTCTGTCTTAATGTAAAGCCTGTTGTAGATGAAAGCGCTCTCTCTATATACACATATCCATGTATATACATATATATTAGGGCTGTCTAAAGCTTCTGTCCCTGATCTGATTTGGCAAAGATTCAGCCTGATTCAGTGGCTGAACTTTTGAATCTGAATCAAATCAGAGGGCCTTTTAATCACTCTGAATCAAATCAGAATTCTCCAAATTAATTCAGAGAGATTTGGAAAGATTCGGTGATTCGGACATAGACACAGCTTTACATGTTTTTTCTACATACCTCTATGTAGCAGGGGCTCATGAGTGCTGTGATGCTGGGGAGGATGGAGCATCCCACAGGAGAGCAAGGTGCTCCCCAGCGAGCTCAGTAGCACACCTGGAAGTGGACCAGAAGCACTTCCAGTCCAATTTTGGGTCCGCCGGGGAGTGCACTGGAGAGTCTTGCTCCATCCTCTTTGGAACCACTCTTCAGGTAGTTGAAGGCTTGAATCCAACACTTCAAGTGCAATCAATACCTACAGCCAGACTCTCTACCAACTGGGCCTTCATTGATGACCGTTTGCACTTCACTGGTACCCATGCTTATGTGCCACCTTCTGTTCAAGCCTGCCACATTTTGTTATTATCAATTAGGCAGGAGGCTCCTGCCCTGGGGGCTACACCCATGGGACTGTAGGACACCTTCTCAGAGCTCCTGCCTCCCTTTACACCATCTACCAACCAACCATCTGTTTCCAGCTGTAAACAAAAATGGAAACTTCTGAAAATCAAAGTAAGTTTTCTAATGCCTAACAGATGGTCAGGTCTGCCCAAGGACCTTGGGACACTACTTATGCAAGGTCAGTCTGATCTCCCGACCGTTCAGTAGGATCAATGGTAAACAATAGTGAAGAACATAAAGTATGCAGAACTTAAATGTTCCTGAACTCACAATTACGTGTCGTGGACCCTTGTAACTTCAATCAGTGTCCTGTGGTTCTCTCTCTTCCCTCAGGCCATTTACTACTGTGGATCACTGTCCTGGAGCCCCCTCCTAGGCTCCTGATGCTGGACACTCCTCGTGTCCAGACTCTAGCAGTCTCCTTCAACTCTTTCTGCACAGTTGGCTCTCTCTGGCAAACCAGCTCTCCTTGCCAGGCCAGCATTTCCTGCTTTGCAAACTCTCCCTGATGTGCAGGATTTCCTCACTTTGATTGCTCTCACTGTGCTGCTGGCTCTCCCGAGTGTGTTGGCTCCCTCAAGCACGCTGATCCTTTTTATCTTGCCGGCTCTCCCAGTGTGCCAGCTCTTTCTGGTGTCTCAGAGGTCATAGAGAATTGGGGTGGAAGGTATCTTGTGACAGGGGGATGTCTCAAGGCCAGCCACAGTGTCAGCCCACCCACCTGTCTAGGGTAATGCACCCACCTGTCTTGCCTGCCACACTGTTGTTGTATTTTAAATAGTTGTTTGTAGGTGGGAGGTTGCCCATTTAATGCCCTGATGCCAAGGGCAGAATACCTGGCTCTGACCTCCCCTTTACTGTGTCCCATGCCTCGCTGATGGTATCCACAGTCACTACTACTCCCCTGGCCCCATAGCTGGACTGCACTTGGCCTCTTTCCCCTCATTACGGTCACTACTCTGCCCTCTCACTAAGGCTGTGGGGCCTTATGACCGTGGCCCTCAGGCTTCTGCCAACATGCCTGGACCCCACTCTGCCTATGGCTCAATCATGCCTCAGGAACCTGTCAGCTTACCTGAACCTCACTTTCCTTTGGGCCTCCCACTTGGCCCCATTCTCATTAATGTCTTGGACCTCAGGCCCTTCTGGCCCCTGCATTGTTACCCAAGCCTCAGGCCCTCCTAGCCTCCATGTTGTTGTCCAAACCTCTTTCTCTCAGACTTTGGGCCTTGGGCCTGCCTGGCCTGCATGTTGTTGGCCTAGCCTGTTGCTCCGCTAGCCTTACCCATCTACAGGGTCGCCTGCAAGGCAGCAGAGGCTGAGGCTTTCTGGTGCCCCATTTTCACCTTTTACTAGGGACTGCCCCACCACAAGCAGCCCCACCACACCACCCAACCCCAGCAGGGTGTAGTTTTCAGTCATAACCCAGGACCAACTGCAGGCCTACCTGCCCTTGTCTTACTTCCTCTCACTGGGCTCCTGGATGTTCTCCCTAGGCTGCTTGCTCCTAGGCACTCTCTTGCAGTCTCCATCTCATACCCTTCCTCTCACCCAAAAGCAACATCTCTCCCAGCCCCAATTAAAAGATACTTCCCATCAGGAGGCTACAGTTCAGCCTCCTTCATACTAGCCTCCTTTCTGGCTGATCGCTTATCCTCCCCCAGCATCAGTAGCCCCTCACCTCCGGTTGAGGGGACCTTCAGCTTCTTTTAGGCTCAGCCCCTGCCTCTGGGTCAGTCAGGGTGCCAGTAACTCTCTGCAGCCCTGATCTGCCCCTCTTGGTGGGCTTACTTGCCTTTCGGCCTGATGGCCCTGGCCCTCTTGCTCTGACCAGTTGAGATTCTAAGGATCAGTCTGGTAACAGCTGACCTTTCTATTTGGCAGGGGTCCCCCCGGGCCTCACCTTTAAACCTATGACTCACAAAAGGCTTGCCTAGAACCCCACAGATCTCCTGCAAAGCAGTTCTTCACAACACCGGGCTCATAAGAGCCCTGGCCCTCAGTCACCCCCAGTTCTAATCAGGGGATTGCCTAGCCCTCCAGTAGGCCCACAAGCTCTAAGCCCCATCTTCCCAGGCTGGCCTGTGCTTTCTCTAGGCCTAGGTGTACATGGCCTCTCCAGGCCTGCAGCCACCTTTTCGGGGCTTGGGATGCCAGTGGATCCCTAGGAACCTCCTTCTTTCCCCACAGCTCCTACCCTGACCCCCACTTATTCTGTGATTGTTCATACCTGCTCCAATCAGGTAGCCTCCAGGATGTCATGTAACCACCTGATTGCCTCTGCATTCATCGGCAGGCTGCCCCATAGCCTCCTTAAGCCCTTAAAGTGGAAAGCACCCACAGGTGTGCCACCACAGACCTCCAGAAGTCATCTAGTCCAATCTTTTGCCTTAGGCAGGATCAGCCCTGTTCAATTATCCTATACAAATCCATTATCTAAACTCTTTGTAAAATGACCAGCAACCCTGACACCGCCAAGAGACTTGAGGTAAAGGCCATGCTCTTCTCTCTCTCTCTCTGGTACCATGGACCTTAAAGATGAAGACCATCCCCCGCCCCATCCTAGTTGCACCTGCCTTTGGTATCTAACTCAGGGGTCTTCAACACTTGGTCTGTAGGCCAGATTTGTCCTGTGCAGCCATGACCTTCAGCCCACAGATCTCCCCATAGATCTGGAAAACTGGCAGTGGGTAGAGTGGTGGTAATTAACACTCTCAATGCTCCCTTGTGACCAAATTTCTAAGACCATGTGGCTGCATGGATCCTCACCAAGCCATCCCCACATATGGGAGTCTCCATCCATCCATCAGGTTCTTCTCATGCAGTTTAGATCCCAGCTGGCCTAGTACAATGCACGGGTTCCAGCCTGTGGAGAGAACTGGTACTGCTCATCTGCCCATGAGCTGAAAAGATTAAGAACCACTGTTCTAACTAATTAACTGGCTTCCTGATTGTCTTCTGGGACAGCTGCCTATCCATTTAAAGTCCCAGCTGTGGTAGCAGAGTCCAAGCCAGATGACATTTATGGAGGCTTTACTAAACTTCCTTGATTTGGTAGGTCAAGTCCTTTGGGTCCTGACTCCAGATTCAGCTCCATTCCTGGACTCTAGCTTAAGATTCCCCCATGGAGCTTCTTCCTAGCTTCCTGATTTCTGGATCCTGACCAGGACTCAATGTTGCAGACTCAGCCTCTGGATTTCCCTCAGGATCCACTCTCTCAGATCCCAAAACCTGCCCCACCCTAACCTTCATGGACTCCATCCACTAGGCCAGACACTTCTTGCCTAGGTCCATGAAGTCCTGTCCTGAAACATTACACAGCTCCTAATCTTCACTTCTTAGCTTGGTTCCCCATCAGAGCATGTCATTTGATGATGATACCAAGATTTGGGGTGAGGTGGGCACACTAGTAGGAAAGGACAGATTACAGCAGGACCTGGGCAGGTTACAGGGGTTGGCTAACGAAAACAGGAAGGGTTTCAATACTGACAATCTCAGGGTGCTGCACTTGGGCAGTAGGAACCAGCAGCACACTTATAACCTGGGAAACTCCCTTCTCGAGAGCACTGTGGCGGAAAGAGATCTTGGAGTCATTATTGACTCCAAGATGAACATGCGATGACAATGCAAGGTCACGGTGAGTAGGACTAACCGTACCTTGTCATGCATCCATAGATGCACTATGAGCAGGGCCAAGGAGGTGATCCTCCCCCTCTAAGTGACACTGGTCAGGCCGCAGCTGGAGTACTGTTTCCAGTTCTGGGTTCTGCACTTCAGGAGGAATGTGGACAGCATTGAAAGGGTCCAGGGGAGGGCTACCTGCATGATCAGGGTGCAGCAAGGCAGACCCTACAAGGAAAGGCTACGGGACCTGAACCTGTTCAACCTTCACAAGAGAACCTGAGGGGGTACTTGGTGGCCATCTATAAACTCACTGGGGAGGACCAGCGGGGTTTGGGAGAGACCTTGTTCCTCCTAGCACCCCCCAGGGTAACAAGGAATAACAGCCACAAGTTATTAGAGAGTAGGTTTCGACTAGACATCTGAAGGCGCTACTTCACAGTCAGGGCGGCTAAAATCTGGAACCAACTTCCAAGGGAAGTGGTGCTAGCTCCTACCCTGGGGGTCTTTAAGAGGAGGCTTGACGTCTACCTGGCTGGGGTCATTTGAACCTTGTTTCTCTCTCCTGCCCAGGGCAGAGGGTTAGATCTGATGATTTACAAGGTCCCTTCCAACCCTACTTCTATGAATTTATGAATCTGAGCCAGTGGACCAGCTATGAGGTGAGGGCTGAGAGAAGCAAGGTATTGTTGGGGTCATCCTTTGTCCTATGATTGCCCATGTCATCCTCATGTCATCTCCACATACCCACTTCATCCATCCATTCTTCTATCAATCCTGAACAACCCCATCATCCATCCCCACACACCCCATTCATTCATCCATATGTTGATCTCTAACCATCAATTCAGCCAGGCATCCATCTATACACACCTATTCCTCCCTTCCCTTATCCACCCCCATACCTCCCTCCATGCTGTGCCTATACATTCTGGGCACCATTTGTCTATTTCCAGGAAAGGGAAAGGCAGCGGGGTCTTGGGGGGTTAAAGTAGGGGAGGCTGAGAGCCCGGACTCTTGAGGTCTCTCCAAGGTAATCTAGAGTGAAGAGGGATGGGGGAGGTTTATGGCTCAGTCTCAAGATATCCGGGTTCTACCTCTGCACCTGGGACAGGTCCCCTGGGGTGTATCAGGTTATGGTAGGGAGAGGTGGGACCAGGATTCTTGGGTTTTCATCCTTTTTCCTCTACAAATACAAGCCCATCTCACCAGCTGTTGTGATTGAGCCAAGAAGGGGAACAGAGAGGACCATAGCTGTGATCCCCCACAGCTCCATGCTCGCTGAATGTTGCTCCAAGAGAATTAAGCTCAGTTTGCAAGAAGTAGCTTGCCCTGGATGTCACAGAAAGCAACAGCTTTCTGTGTAAGGGAAATAGATCCAGGAAGGAGACAGGAAGTTCAGAGGTCAATGGTGAGAGCGGGGGGAGGTACTAGTGGTCACCAAGAAACTGGCCAGTGGTTTCTAGAGTTCTGTAAGGGAAGGAAACAAAGTGACTTGGGGGAGAGGGGGTACCTTGCTTTTGGTGGCTGAATGGCATGGGGCATCTGTCTTCTCCTACAACCATGATAAGGTTTGGGAACTCATTTTCTATTGGCTGGAATCCCCATCTAAGCTAGTAAAGACACTTCTTGGATCCAACTCTGCTCCTGAGCCCTTTGTGCTCCTGAAGTTGTCCACAGCCAATGAAGGAGACATAGCACAAATGCCAGGAATGACCTCATGGTAACCAATCGTGAAAGGGGGAGCACGGGTTGCTGGGATAAGATGAAGGCTGCTGACTGCATTATGCTGATGTTGCTTGGAGTGTTAAAAGCTAGGGGTGTTATAATGATTTTGTGCTCTATAGACAGAGAGAGACAGAAACATCATGGATTTATGTAGTGCAGACTGAGAAACTACCCCTCTACCCATCAATCCATCCATCTCAATATACCTTCTCCAAACACCCAGCCATGCCTACACACTTCCCGTGGCATGCATGCATCCATCCCCACATTCTCCATCCATCTATCCAGCACCCATCCATCCATGCATCTCCATGTGCCCCATATGTCCATCCAAGCATCCATCCCCACCTACCCTCTACTATTCTAACTTGTGAGTCCTGCTCAGCTGAAGGCAGTCTGGGGGCCAGGACACATGCTGTTGGATGCCTTACCACCCATACCCACAACTCTGCAATCATGTCAATAACTGTTCATACCCCTGAATGCACAGTCCCTCCTCCTTGTCCAGCCACATTTATCATCTTCTTCTGAGGCGAGTGCAGAGGCACCAACCACAAAGGTTTTCACTGGCTCTCAGAGAGCGGTGCTTCCGGGAAAGGAGGAGGTCGAGCTGAGGGCCCTGCAGCCCTGCTCAGAGAGCAGAGAGCATGGAGCTGCTGCCAGCACTGGGTTTTGTCCTTCTTCTCATCACCCTTCTCATTGCCACCTGGGGAGCAGGTAGGTTGGGAAAACTTAAACATTGCCCAGCTGGCCTCCACACCCAGCTCCATCCACCTAAAGCCACCCACCTCTCCCTGCCAGCAGCCACCCACTCTTCCCTCCCTGGAATCTTCCCTTCTTGTTCTCCATCCCTCCCACTCCTCCTAATCTATCCATCTCCCTTAGGTGTCTAATTAATCCAGCCAGCTAAGCAACGGCACTGTCCTCACCTCCCTACCCTGTTAAACCATCTATATTGATTCTGTAGCAATTTCATCCATCTTCCCTTCTACATGCCACTTCCACCCCTCCATCCATCCCCAAATTTCCACTCTATCCTCACATACCCCCACCCAGACAGATTTCTCCCCTCTAGTACCTGATCATTTTTCTTCCCCTACCCCACATCTCCCAACCCATTCTAGAGCTACCTGATTCCTTCCGTCACTTATCCTGTAGTAGTGTCCATCTGCCCATTTGGCAGTATGTTCCCCTCTCCCTATAGTCTCATCGAGAAGTCCTCTCTGCCTCTGCAGATGTCTCTCCCTCCTGTCCTCCACAGATTGCCTTCTCTCCATTCAGTTTCTCCCCACATGGCTCTCTAGCATGCTGAGCAACGGACATGCATGAACACACTAATCTAGACTGTCTTTCAGTCCAGAATGGCCCATTTGGGTGCCTGTGAGGGTGGGATTGGCCCTTCTCATTATGGAGTCCAATAAGTAACCTGTGGTTTTTTTCCTCTCCACCCCAACAAAGCTGGTGCAGCAATCCAAGATGGGTGTCACAAAGGTCTGGCCATGAACGTAAGTACCTGGAACCACAGAAGAGGTAAGTTTGCTGCTGCCCTGGTTCGCTTCTCACCCTCAGCCTAAATATTCCCTACTGCAGCTTGAGACCATTGCTCCTTTCATGTCTCCTAAGGTCACAGATAAAATCCCATTGCCTTCCCCCCAGCATCACCCTTCAGAGATTGGAAGACTGGTATGCAATCCCCCCTTCATCTTCTCTGTTGCCTTTACTGCAATACCACACAGGCCCTGCAGTGTAGTGCAGGATGATAGGAAAGTTGGGCTGGAACTGACCTCACAGAGTCGCATGCAGTCAAGCCGATGATTCAAGGTTGAATCATCCTGAGCCTTGTCTTCTCCAGTTCACTAAACTGTAATGGAGAGAAAGACAGACAGAGGAACTGAGGGACAGAAAGATAGACAGTTCTCTCTGAGGAGCCAAAAAAACTAGAAATAAATGAAAGGGGAAAAGACAGGTGGACAGAAATGGATGTAGGATTGTAGGTTGATCAAGGTGATGGAAAGGGAAGACAGAAGCTGTTGTTCAATCAGGAGAAGTGAGCAATTAACTGTGGACAACAGATTGTTATGGGGGAGACTCCCATGAAACACCAAGCTTCACCTACTCTGTTATCAGGAGTTCTTTCGAGGGTTGTGACTTTGGCTGGCTCTCTGTTATTTCCTAGAAGATTTCAGAATTTCTCAGGTTCCCAAATCTCTCAATGTGACAGCTGGAGAAAGTGTGACCCTGAGATGCACTTTTGAAAACCACAGCATGGGGAGAACAAAAGTGACCTGGTTCTGGGGGCCTGCAGGACATGTAACACTGGAATCTCACCACCCGTTCTACAAGGGGAGGATCCAGACGTCTGACCTGGAGCAGCACAAACACGGGGAGGCCACATTGATACTTTCACCCCTGGAGGAGCGGGACTCCGGCCTCTACCACTGCTGTGTCCAAAGAGATGGTGGGAAGCCTGAGCTGGGAGAGGGCACCATGCTGAGCGTTACGGGGAAGAATCAGAGCCAGACAAGTGAGTGGGATTAAATCAGAAATATATTTGTTAGGAGGCAGATCAGCGGGGGGAGAGGGCAGTCCCTTTTGAGTTCTGCTGGACTCGGAACAATTGCCTTGGAAGAGCAGCAGCATTTACATCCAGGGAGCACTGAGAGAGTCCACTGACTACCCCAGATTCCTGCTAGTTTCTGTCCACTCCATTGGTGTGAACCACTCTCTCTCCTTTTGAAACATAGTGAATTTATACTACTCAAACTATTCTTCCTCATACAATGTTGCTATCTGGAGCCATTTCTTGGCAATATGTATCTTCTATTTCACAGCCCAGCAGTCTGTTCTTTATTTTTAGCTCTAAGTAAAAATCTTCAGGGTGGTTCTATGAACTCAAATATAGAAATGACTCATACAACAGTGAGGCATCAAAAGGTGTCAAGACACTCAAGAGGCTAGATTTTGTTTTTTGAATCTGAATAATCTAGCAAACCAGTGAACCTTTCAGTAGTTATATTTGTTTTTGGCGTTGATCTGCAGCTGAATCATATAGCACTACTCCCCTCTGCACCCCCCTCTCCTGTCCCCAGCATAACAGCAAAACTTCCAGTTTGTTTTGACCTGGAACAAAATATGTGCTGCAATGATGTATTACACCATTTACACACCTTGTTTTCAAAATGCAAGACCCACCAATGCATGTGTCATAGTCATGCTGTGGAGAGAGCTGTTGTCAGGTTTGAACTAGACAGGTCCACGATTGGGTTGTGTTTCCAGCTGGCATTCTGCTGTAAAGGCTGTCTCATGTACGGTCACTGCCAGGAGCTGACTACGGTGGTTAGATACATGACCTCTGCACTTGCAATCTTGCCAGTGTTAGATGGAAACTTGGGGCTCTTCAGAGGGAAGCTCTCCCCCACCCCAGGGGCTCACTGCAGACAGAGCCAGAGCAGGGATCTGAGGCTGGGTTGGGCAGTGGGATGGACAGGAGAGAACTTGGAGGTTTTGCTGAAGTGTGTATGGAGGAGGGCATTGGCTGGGGAGTGCAGGGTAGGGAGAGAAAGAAAGAGACTGTTATGTGTGGGTGTGGGGGAGAGTGTGAAACAGAAAGGATATAAGAACTCAGAGAGGCAAGAAACAAATGCACATCTAGAAACCACAGCCCAAAGCAAGACTTACTCAGACATACATGGACCCAATACTGATACACACACAGACGTACACATCCCTGTGCAACACTTGGCTTTATAGCTTGGCTCTAAGAGGGGCAATTTAAACCTCACTAGTTTCATAGTTGGTAGGGTCAAAGGGGACCTAAGCAGATCATCTAGTCTGACCCCGTGCCATGGGCAGGAACGGATGCTGGGGTCAAATGACTTTCTAGCCTCCTTTTGAGGCTGCACGGGGCCAAAGAAAATATTTAATTGAACCAAAACCTAGATTTTTGTTTGGTTTCTTTTAAGCATTTGACTTTTCTCTAATGAATTTTACACACTATTTAAATCATGCTGAATGAGCCCATGTGATTAGAAGGCTGCTTTGTAAAGATGGTAATGTAATTCCAGTGATCTCCTTCCCTGGGGTTCTTAACCCCACATGACTCCACTAGGGCTCAAGGGATCAAGTAGAAACCACCCTCCACTAGAAATTTAAGTTGCTGAATTAAAATTAAATTAGTAAACACATCTTATGGACTCCAAAATGGCAGGCTTCAAACTAACCTTCTGTCTGGAAAATTTTCCAGCATCTTCCAGAGCCAGGCTGCAATAGATAGCTAGAGGTTCCTGGATAGATGGTCTTGCCCTGCTGCTCAGGGTCAGACCAATGCAATATTTGGGTTCAGGAAGGAATTTTATGCCCTGGTCAAATTTGTACAGACCCTGGTGTGAAAGTTTACCTTCCTCAGTAGTGGGGGGCATAACCTCTGCCTAGGATGTCTTGAGCATATATTAACAATTTTTAACAGCAGCAGGACATTTGTTGTCATGGCCCCCATGCTTTCTCTGTGGAAGGTTTGGGTATGATGTCTTTTGTGGTGTCAAGGGTTGTTGGGAGTTTTACAAAGAGTTTAGATGATGGATATCTATAGGATGATTTAGATATGGATGATCATGCCTTGGACAGGAGGTTGGACCAGATGACCTCTGGAGGTCACTTCCAGCCCAACTTCTCTATCATTCAGTAATATTTAAGGCACACTGGGCGATACCAACAAAGGTAAACACAGTCTATAGGCGGATGCATCATTTTACCTGGGATGGATTCATGGGTGGACAGCATTTAGAAAAGTGAGGGCACACATGAGTTGGCACATCATCCCAAAGAACATGACATACATTTTTCTCCAATTAAAGGGAACCTAGATGTTACTAATATGATAGGGGGCTAGCACTATAGTATTCAATTTAATATCAAAGCAAACACAAATTCAGCCAGTGGAATATGCACTATATTATATATAATCCTATCATTAATTGGCTAGATTATGAAGTTAAAAGAATAAACACAATCAACTAGGCAAAAAAGAATTGAAATTGTCCCAACATATTGTGCCATTTATCCAGTAGTCATTCCAGTTAAGTGTGCATTGCTTATTCAGATTGAGAAAACAAAATCTAGCCTTCTTGAGAACCTTGATGATACCTCTAGATCTCCACCGTCACTCATTTCTACATGCGAGTCAATAGGACCATGTCTGAATCTACCTAGTTTTAGCTAGAGCTACAAAGCATCTGCAGGGCTGGGCAATGGAAGAAAGATATTCCCAGGAATGTGTGACAGATTGATAGCATTGCAGAAGAAAGGATGGTTTTAGTGGTGGAAGATCAACACCATTAAAGGAAGAAGTGGTTTCTCACACCTGTGGAGTGAAGAGAGATTAGCAGGAACCAGGAAGATAATAGGCCCTGAAGTCTATTGAGTTTAAAATCACGACCTTATGCTCTGGTTGCCCTGGGAATATCACTGTCATCTATTCTGTTCTCCAGATGAGAGAGAGTGCTCAATGAATTCTACAGGGGATCAAAGCACAGAGATCATCACGTACAGAGCTGGACTTGCTCTGGGAGCCATGGCTTTCCTTGCCATGATTGTCCTTCTCCTACAGAGATGCAAAGGTACTCAGCTCTTTGGCTGCATCTTCCACATTCCCACCGTTTGTGTTATTCTTTCAGCTCTTCAAATTCAATTGCTACATGCTAGCCCAAGGGGAGTCTTCAGCTTTCCAGCTACTCCTCTAACTAAGCACTTCCTGCTTGTTCTTCAACTAGTAACTTCTTCCTTGTACCCTTCTTCACCAGAAACCACCACCAAGACTCAACAGCAGCCAGCAAAGGTAAGACTATCATGCTCCAGCTCTGTACTGAGGGGACAGTGGTCACTTCCAGAGAGGGGTGAGATTCGACCTTAGGCTGATTTAGGAAGTTGAAGATAGGGGGTGCAGATGCTGCAGGTCATTATCATGTAGAAGACAAAATACATGTAGGAGAGGAATGGTGGAAAAATACCAGGACATACCTACTTCAGTCTTTGCCCAAGCATGACACAGGAGCCTGCAGAAGACATCCAACTCGGCCAATGGCAACACTTATGTCCTTACTTTTCTCCAGTGAAAGAGCAATCAGAAATTTTACCAATGCGCTTGGGGCTAGCACACTATTATTCAGTTTAAAATCAAAGTAAAAAAACAACTCTAACTAATGACAGGTGCACTGACATAATAAACCATATATAAAATTAGCCGCCCCCACCACAACCAAGTAGGCAAAAAGCAGTCAAAATAATTAAAAGATATTGTCATTCATCTTGTAGTCATTCCAGTTAATTCTATGTCTCTTATTCAGATTTAAAGGACAAAATCTAGCTTTCTTAAGGCTCTTTCTTGACCAGGCCTCCAATAGTTACTCTCAGTCATTTCTACACCTGAGTTAATATGGCCACCTGTGAGTTAACATTTTAGTTAGAGCTAAAAATAGTCTGAAAGGCTGCAAAATAGGAAAGAGAAATTCCCAGGAAGGGCTGACAGACACATCAATGTTGCAGAAGAAAGGATTGCTTGAATAGTGGAACATCAAGACCCTTCAAAAGGAGAAAGGGTTATTCTCACCTGTGGAGTGGCGAGAGATTGGCAAGACTCAGGGAGGTGAGAATGACCCATAAAGTCATAAAATCAGAGAGACTGAGGGTTGGAAGGAACCTCAGGAGGTCACATGTAGTCCAACCCCCTCCTGCTCCAAGCAGGACCAGCCCCAGCTCTCTCACCTGGGGCTTAAAAACCTTAAACGACATATCTCCTAATATATAAACAACTTCTTCTCCTGTAACTTAAGACCATTGGCTCAGTGTTCTGTCATTGCCACCACTGAGACCAGTCAAGATCCATCCTCTTGGTCGCCAACCTTCAGGTACTTGAAGGCTGCAATGGAATTACCCCTCAGTCTTCTCTTCTCCAGACTCAGCAAGCCCAGTCCCCTCAGCCTCTCCTGTGTCCTCGTCAATGGACTCTCATGCTGCTGCAAGAATAGAAATGTCACTTCCACTTCCAGGCAGTTGGCCTTAAAATTTTGGGGGAGCAGGAATCATAGAGGAGTGTGACTGCATCACTGCACCTGGGTGCCTCCTAGTTCTAGGCCTCTGGGACTTGGTGAACAACAGTACTCTGGCCACTTGGGCCATTACCTTCATGACGTCACAGACCTTGATCCCATCTCCCTCTCAGCCCTCTCCTTTTCAAATGGAAGAGCCATAGCCTCTTTAGTCTCTCCTGGGTATGGCAATGGCTCCTTTGGGTTGCCCTCTTCCAGACATTTTCTGATTCTCAGACATCCGGTGTACATGGTAAGGCCTCTGGGGAAGATGCTCCATTTCATATATATGCCTGCTAAGTAGCTTCCACTTTTCTATTTGGCTTTCTGTTCTCTCTCCTTCCCTCTTGAACTTTCCAGTTTTAACTCTCTCCCTGAATGTGAGGAGACAGATCCCTGGTGATTCTTTCCATCTTCCCAACAGAGGCACAGCCAAGCTGGTGGTGAGACTAGCGATGTTTTGCACTATGCTGAGATCAATCCAACACCAGGGAAGCTTGTGGAGTATGCCTCAGTCCAGACACACCCTGGGGAATGCTTAGAGTATGCATCAGTCCAGATACGTCCCCTCTGAAGTAGTTGGATCCGTCTGTGAAGTGGCGACCCTTGGAATACAAGCTGGAGCTTTGAGGCCAGAGATATGCATCTCAACAGGGTTGGTCCTGGCTTGTCCAACCACAAGAGTCTTTTCTTTATGGATGGCTTTTGATTAATGGTCATGGGCACAAAAGTGTAAAACTGTAGTCTGATCCCCACCTGCTGTCGGTTGGCCATTGCTCTAGTGGTGGTAGGGGCCTGACCAACCCAGCGGGGATAATGGTGGCCTCCATGCAGATGTTTCATGGTGAGTGCCTCAAGTCCATGCATGAATAAAATCTTCTCGTGACCCTTAGTCTCTGCTGCTGTCATTATTCTAAAAGCATCATAAAAATCATGGCTGACTATGGTTTATAGCCATGAGCGAACACAGGTACAAGGCTGCAGACCACTTCAAAAGTGGTTAATTGGGTGAAAATCTCTCTCCTCATTCCATGAGGGTTCAGATGAAGACATTGCAAAACATAACGCCTGCTGTAATTTGGGTCTGCACTTCATAGGCAGAGGAAGGGGCTGTGAACACCACCCCCTCAGCAAGTAAGTCTGTGGAAGGGAAGGGCCTGGAGGAGATTGAGGGCCCCATGGTCAAGAAGGGAAGGGAACAGGGTCTGGAGTGAATAGAGCCCCAGGGAGGGTTGTGGGATGGTCAGAGCCCAGGCAGGTCATCCAAGGGCATGGGGGAGGCTCCCACTTCTGCATGCACCCTGGGAGAGACATGGTGGGGGCATATGCCCCCCTGAATTTGTGCATGGGCTGCCACTGAAGGCTCAATTACTGCACTCTGCTGTCTTTGGCCTGGAAGCCACATGATGCTCTGTGCCCACCACTACCAGGCTGTGCAGCATCCCATGCCCACCCAGCGGAAGAAGGCACATGGTGTAACACAGCTCCTGAGGCAATGGCTGTAGGACACAGAGCCCCAGCCTGCAGTGGCAGCCTACCTCCACCCCACGCACAGATCCTGGGGGCATGTGTGCCACATGCTTCCTTCAGGGTGCGCGCAGTGGCAGGAGCCTCCCTCTACTTCTGGACAAGCCTTCCAGGCTCCAGCCATTCCACAACCCACCCCTGAGACCCATTTCCCCCATCCCTTGCTCCTTCCCTGCTCCCTTCCTCACAGTGGGGTCCTTGATCTGCCCTCCCCCATGCCCTTTCCCCATCACAGACTTGCCCACTGTGGTGGACAGTGCTCCACACACCGCTGGGCTGCTGCAGCCTGTGGCTGCATGACTGTGTCTATGCATGCCCCTCCATGCCCGAGCTGCCCTGCAGCCCTCTAACACTACCACCACTGCCCTGCATTTGGGGGGGACCCATTAGCCACAGCCTGCCACCACCTATGCCGCACTACCTCCCAGTCTGCTGCTGTTTTTAGTATGGGAGAGGGGAAAGGAAGAAGAAGTGGTTCACTCTGAGTTTTTTTCAGCCCCTGCTGGACAGTGGGATGGGTGTACTGAAGCACCCTCGAGGTGGGGGTGGGAGTCTGCTGGACCCAGGACAGATACACACACATATGCACACACCCCTGAACCCAGACCCAAAATCAGACCATTGCAAACACATGACTTTATAGTCTGTCTGCAAGAGGGGTAATTTAAACCCCACTACATGGGTTAAAGTAACTATTTAATTGAACCAGAACCCAGATTTTCGGTTAGTCTTGTTGTCTGAATTAAAATTAAGTTTGCAAATGCATCTCATGCCCTCCAAAATGACAACCTTAAACTACCTCTTTCTCTGGAAAAGTTCCCCACCTCTCCCAGTGCCAGGATCTAACACAAATCCAGAGTCTCCTGTCCCTCTGCTGAGGGGTAGACCAATGTAACCTTTTTGATCAGGAAGGAAATACATCCCCTGGATAAACTGATACAGACTATGGTGGGGAGCTGCATTTCCCTTTGGTTGTGGCTTGGCCTATACCTATAATCTCTTGAGTGTTTATAAAGAAACTTTCACAGAAGTAGGACAGGACACTGGCTGTTGTTGCCCCCTGCTTTCCCTGTGATAGGCTGGGGTTTTATGTCTTATGCTGTGTCAGGGCTGACGGATATTTCATGAACTAGTTAGATGATGGTTTTGTCTGGGGTGGTTTGGACAGAGCTGATTCTTCCTCTGGTAAGGGGTTGGACTACAGGTGACCCCAGGAGGTCTCTTCCAGCCTGACTTCTCTAGGACTCTATGCTTCCCCTCGGGATGGAGGTGTTGATCCCAGTCTCTCCCCCTCCTTCTGATCTGGCTGCAGAGGACTGCACACCAAGTCCCAAACTAGGTCCCCTCTACTACCAGGCTGCTAGCTCCCTGATCTTTACCATCCTGCTCTCCCTGGGCATCATCTTCAGCCTCCTGTCACTGACAGGTAGTGCCTCAGCATGCAGCTTCCCTGCCCAGCTTGCCCCGGTTGGTCAGATAACATCACTGTGTGGGACAATCATCTTCTGCTCTGCTCCATCCCTGGAGGCAGCTTCATCTGAGGGGTGGGAAATGGTGCCAAGTTTTATCCCCATAGCACGATACATCCCAGTGCTGGGAGAGGGAGTCCATATCCCACCTGTATTCCCAGGCCTGATGCCCACCTCAGAGCCAGCCATATTTCAGTGCCAGGCAAAGGACCCTATATTTCCAGCCCTGAAGTTTCACTTTGGAGCCAGCCACATCCCAGGACAGGGCACTAGCCAGGCATTTTTGACATGTAACTATATTAAAGCTAGGCTGATTCACACCGTTTTGGGAATCAGATCATTCTTTTGTTCTTACGTATGGACCCGTGGGTCAGCAAAGCAAACTCATCTGGGTGGAAATGGCTGAAAATGAGGTGGGGGCCTCTGAGGACCGATACTGGTGACAAGTTGTAAAGGATGGATGGATGGGTGGGTGGGTGGATAGGGCCTGGGAAAGTGGCTTAGTGGTTAGTCCACCAAGAGAAGGCAGGGCCCAGAGGCTGAGTCGGCATTTTGGAGCTAAAAGACCAGATCTTGAGGGAAATCCAGGAACTGAGTCCACAGCCCAGGCTTGGGGAAGGATCCAGGAATCAGGAAACAGTTCCAAGGCTGGAACCAGAGTCAGGGAATGGAACTGAATCTGGAGTCAGGGCCCAGAAAACCAAGAGATACCAGATCAGGGATGCTTACCAAAGCTTCCTGGGCACACGTATTGCCTGGCCTGGACTTAGAATCCATGACACAAATTCCCTACAGGCGAGGGGTTGGGCTGTGCCATGCCAATGTTCCTGCTGGAACTGAAACTGGAGTTTCATGGCTAGAGGGTCCAGCTCCTCCAATGAGGGCCCGATCAATTGCCATATTTGAAGTCAGGGAAGAATTTTACCCCTGGTTAGACTGGCATAGCCCAGGTGGACGGAGAGTTGCCTTCCAGTGTAAAGGGCATGGCCGTTAACTGGAATCTCTTGAGCATATATTAACAACCTTTTATAGAAGCAGGATGTTAGTTGTTGTCCTTTCCCTTCTTTCCCCAAGGCAGAGGTGGGTATGATTGTCTTGTGTGGTGTCAGGGCTGACAGTACTTTTAAAAAGAGAGTTGAGGCTATGGATCTGTAGAGGGATAATCATTCCTTAGATGGGGGGTTGGATTGATGACCTCTAGAGGTCCCTTCCAGTCCATAATTTTATGATATCTAAGCCACACAGGGAGATACCAATAGTGGTAAACACTCAGGCATAAACAGATATGTCATTTGATCTGGGATGGACTCATGGATTTAGAAAAGGGGGGTTTCACATGGGGTGGCACATCATCTCATAGAACACAACACACATTTTTTTCTCCAGTTAAAGGAAATCTATATGCCTTCCTAATATGCTAGGAGGCTAGCACTGTACGATTCAGATTCATAAAACAAAATCTAGTCTTCTTGAGCACCTTCACGGTGTCTCCAGGACTGCACTATCGTTCATTTCTACACCTGAATTAATAGGACCACATCCGAGTCAGGTTGTTGTAAGGAAA
Source organism: Crocodylus siamensis (assembly GCF_052110815.1). Classification (NCBI taxonomy): domain Eukaryota; kingdom Metazoa; phylum Chordata; order Crocodylia; family Crocodylidae; genus Crocodylus; species Crocodylus siamensis. Next base: position 49,366,861 of record NC_143409.1, read on the forward strand.
TGGAAGGAAGGAAGGGGTGCTGCCCTCATGGCTTTTCTCTTTCTTCCTCCCACAATTACTGTTCTTTCCCTTCTGGGTCCAGCACTAAATCTCTCTACCTGATCTCCAGGAGTAGCACTCCCACTATCCAGTAGTCTAACTGGAGGGGTGGGAGAAAGAGGGGCACCTCCATAGGTGCCAAATGAGGCCAGATGCCCCCTACCTCCACATAGTCTCCACTCTGGCACCATTGCCATGCAGGGAACTTCAGAACGGTCCCAGGCTGGAAGCACTTTAAGAGCAACAGCCAGGACAGACAGAGGAGTTACCGGCATGCGTAAGACTGTTGCCCTTCCACCCCTATTCTTGGAACCAGCATCCTCCATCCCTGCGGCTCCCACAGGGTTTTCCCTGGGCACAGAGTTTACTTGTGACACCACTGCTGCTATCCAAGTCCTTGCTCCTAGGCCAAAGAAGTTTGGCTCTTAAAGGGGACATGTTTTCTCCTCCCCACCAGCCTTTTCTCTGGAATAGGCCTTGGGCCCCCTGATGCACAAAAACACCCATGTACACCTCTAAACCCAGAGAGCAGGAGCTGTGGAAATCAGTGATTTTTCAAAAAGATGAAAAAGTAAACATTATCCACAAATTGGAGTTGACCAACATTTTTCAAATGAGCAACACTGACATTTTTTTTGGGAAAATCATTGAAGTATTTCTACCCATGAGAAACTGGCCTCTCTCGGTTCATGGTCAGCTGGGAGCACGGCATCTCCAAAGACATGGTCCCGCCTGCCCCAAGGACTCATTGTGGTTGGGGCGAGAAAGGAGGCATGGGGACATTTTTAAAAAAATGGTAATCTTCAAGGCTCTTCTTTTTTTACTGGTATTTTGTTTTCCTAACAGATGTATGCTTACATAACATTAATATAACTCTTCTTTGAGGCACTGACTCTGCTGCCAGCCCCCACTTAGAAGGGCTGGGTTCAAATGAAAGGCCTTAATATCAACCGTAGTACAAAAATAAAATTTAAAAAAAAAATGTCAGGGAAAAGGTCACAGGAAAAAAGAAAATGGTCTTGAGTGCAGTGATGATATTATGCTGTGCTGCCCCTGCAACCTGCACCTGAGGCCCACTACTCACCACCATGCCTGATGCCCCAACTGCACCATGCTGCCTGCCCTGTCCACCTTGAGGTCTTACCCCTGTTAGCTCCTCTCCCACCATCCTGGCAAGGACCCCCAAAGAAACAGCCCCCTGTTACAGTCACAGGTATTTTGGGGGGCCAGTCTGCCATGGACCCGCCCACCTGTTCCTGGGCTAACTGCCCATCTCACTCACCTGCCACACCTTGTTGTTTCATAATTGGTCCTAATTAGGGTGGAAGCTTCCCGTTCTTGCCCCAGTGCCAGGGGGCACTCTCTATAGCTCTGATCCTTCCCTACACTACAGCCGAAGCCTCGCAGATGGCATCCAGGTGACACAATGCTCCTGGTATACAGCCGGAGCATTGTCACCAAGCTTAGCCCTCACTGTCAGGCCTCATTCATACACACACTCACACTGCTCTCCTCTCACTAGGGACTCTCATGCTACACCCCATCTCACAGGGTCTCTTTCACATATCACATAGACAGATGAGTGGGCAAGGGAAGGAAAGGAGGAGATGGACAGAAGGACAACCATGTACTGGGAGTCTCTAGATGGATGAAAAACAGAGCGTGGAAAGATATATAGTTCTGACAAGGAGGGTTGGATGCATAGACACATTGATACCACATGCTAGGAAAGGACAGGGAGACACAAGGACTGAGGAGAGTAAAATGCTCCCTTTAAACTAGAGGCAGCTGGGTGGTGAATTAGCTGTGTAAAGAAACCAGAGCTGGATCATGGGTGGGTGGAGAATAGGGCAGGGGCTTTTTCCATCCAGAGGGCAAGAGGCAGTCATCGTATTGTCTCCTAACCCCTTTCCCCATTTTGCCTTATTTTCAGGAGACTGCGTGCTGCGTCTGGACCTGGGTCCCCTCTATTACCGAGCCATCATCTCCCTGCTTCTCACTGTCCTCCTCTCTCTGACCGTCATCCTTAGCCTCCTGCCACCAAGAGGTACTGCCCCAGAATGCAGCTCCCTAGAGTGGCTGCCCTGTACTCTTGACCGGAAGTCCTTTGCATAAAGAGCCACCCAACAGGCCCCATCTGATCACTGAGCACCCCAACACCCTAGAACAACTACATGGCTCTGCTGGGGGAGGGGTCAGTACACAAAGAGCCCACGGTGAACCAAAGTGCTGAGGGGGCTGGATTTCATGCTCTGTGCCACCATGATCCATCCACAGCACATTTAAGATCAGAAGAACAAAAGAAGGGCCACACTGGCTCAGAGCCATGATCCATCCAGTCCAGTAATCTATCTCCAGTGGTGACAGAAGTGGATACTATACAGAGAAAGCGTTGATCCGGGTATTCATTGGTCATTCATTGGTTTAGAGATGCCAAGGGAAATATTTCCATCCATTCTGTCCAACAGCCATTAAGTGATCTAGCCTCTTTGAAATTATCCCCGCCCACTGTTGAAACCGGATGTGCTTTCTTTCCTACCAACTCGTGTGGAAATGAGTTTCAGATGCTAATTATGTAGTGCATAAAAAGTCTTTCTCTGGTTAGTTTCAAACTTGGCTCCTACTAATTTCAGAAGGGCCCCCTTCATTCTACCGTTTTTAGACTTGGTGACCAGAAGTTCCCTGTTCACCTGCTTCAAAACCTTCATGATTTGGAAACTTCTATCACATACCCCCTCAACCTTATCTGCATTCACCCCCTGGTATAACCAGTCACACTCTTTTTGTATCATGAAGAGACTCTGTGGGAGCCCACGTCCACCACTGACTCTAAGTTTCTCCAGGAATGGGGGACGGTGACCCACATTCACCAGGTCCTTGTTGCTGGCTCTGGATGATGAATCTCTTGGGCTTTGAGTGACCTCAGCCTCCTCTTGGGGCCATCTCTGGCATCAGAGATTGCCCTTTCCTTTCTGCTTCTTCCTTTCTGACTGGGACCTATCCCAGGCAGCGAGTGGAAATAGTAACAAGCTCATTGTATATTTGTACCTCTGTGGATACTGTGGATACAGTTCTTCACAGTATAGGAAATGGTCTGTTTCATGTGCACACCTACTTAATGTGGGGGACCATGGATGCTCTTCTTCTTAGCTTTGGAACATTTGAGCTCCAGCTGGTGTCAATCAGCTCTGCTGCATTCAGTGGGGTTACTTGACACCAGCTAGGTATCTGCCACATTCTTTTCCCTTCACTGGCTGAGCATGTTCTACCTAGTCTTGCTCCATCCTCTTTGGAACCACTCTTCAGGTAGTTGAAGGCTTGAATCCAACATCTCAAGTGCATTCAATACCTACAGCCAAACTGTCTACCAATTGGGCCTTCATTGATGCCTGTTTGCACTTTATTGGTACCCACACTTATGCACCAAGTTCTGTTCTCACCCGCCACATCTTGTTATTATTAATTAGGCCAAAGGCTCCTGATAACTCTGGGGCTACACCCATGGGACGGTAGGTCACCTTTTCAAAGCTCCTGCCTCCCTTTTACCCCATCGGCTCACCAACCAGCTGTTGCCAGGTGTAAACAAAAATGGAAATATCTGAAAATCAAAATAAGTTTTCTAATGCCTGACAGACGGTCAGGTCTGCTCAAGGACCTTAGGACACTACGTGTGCAAGATCAGTCTGATCTCCCCACAGTTCAATAGAATCAGTGGTAAACAAGAGTAAAGAACATAAAGGATGCAGAACTGAAACATTCCTGAACTCAGGGTTATGTTTTGTTGACCCCTGTAACTTCAATTCGTGCCCTGTGGTGCTCTCTCTTCTCCTGGGCCTTTTATTGTTGTGGATCAATCTCCTGGGGTCCCCACCCCTAGACCCTTTGATGCTGGACATTCCTCGTGTCCAGACACCAGCATTCTCCTCCGGCTCTTTCTGCATGGTTGGCTTTCTGGCAAACTAGCTCTCATTGCCAGGCCAGTGTTTCCTGCTTTGCCAACTCTCCTTGACCTACAGAATTTCATAGCTCTGATTGCTCTCACTGGGCTGCCGGCTCTCCGCAGTGTGTTGGCTCTCTTCAGCGTGCTGATCCTTTCTATCTTGCTGGCTCTCCCCATTGTGCCAGCTCTCTCTGGTGTGTCAGAGGTCATAGAGTATTGGGGCTGGAAGAGACCTTGGGACAGGAGGCCGTTCCAAGGCCAGCCACAGAGTCATCCCACCCACCTGCCTATGGTAGTCCACCCACCTGTCTCTCCTGCCACACCTTTGTTGTATTTTAAATAGGCTTTGTAGGCAGGAGGATGCCCATTTAATGGCCTGATGCCAAGGGCATAATACATGGCTCTGACTTCCTCTTTGTTGTCACCCACGCCCCGCTGATGGCATCCATAGTTTCTGGCATGTCAACTCTCTGTGGTGAGTCAGCTATCCCCAGCTTGCCTACTCTATTCAATGACCTGTGTGTGGCTCCAGTTATACCAGAAGCTGCTGGATGTCCACTGATATACACCTGGCACACACTCCTAAAGCATGGCTGAGACATTCAACAGGACTATCTCCAGTTTCTTACTGGAGCTCTGAGCAATCATACAGTCCTTTTACATATCCATCAACTCCTCCTCCTCTTCTCCCCGTCTGTCTTTCCTGAACAGTTCATGCTTATCCATGGCAGTGCTCCAGTCATGTGAGCTATCCCACCAAGTCTCTGTCATTCCAGTCACTTCACAGCTTCTTGACTGCGTGAGGATTTCCAGTTCTTCTTGCTTGTTTCTCAGGCTTCATGCATTTGTGTACAAACAGCTGAGGTAACCAGCTGATTGCCCTGCTTCCTCAGGAAGAATGAGAAGGCTTCTCGTGTTCCCTTTCCTTTTTGCACTTCCTCCAGGTCATCCACTTCCCACCTTACCTCAGGGCTTTGGTCTCCATTACCCAAATCTAGTTTGATGGAGAAGAACTTCCTTTTGTTCATGTCCCACTTACTCCCTACATGTCTGTTCTTTTCTGAGGGACAAATTTCCATCCTTAAAAGTTTTGCAGACTCAGGTAGACAAAACCTTGGCTGGAACGATCCATTCAGGGATGGTGTTTCTTTGAACAGGGCGTTGGACTAGATGAACTCCTGAGGTCTCTTCCAACCCTAATTTTCTTTGATTCTATGATGCTCCATGCCATCACACTCCCCATGCACTACCTCCTAGATTTGCCTATAGAACTAGTCCTAGTAGCTTTGGACCTTGGCCAGGATTCACATGGTTTCACATCTTTGCTGCTACCTCCATTAATAACCCTGGGTGTCAGTTGTGCATTGCAAATATTTGAATCTTGCTATAGTGGAGGAGATATCTATTTCATTAATTCAATCAATACCTGGTGTTGATACTTTTCATAGGATTACAGCATCATAGAGAAAAGTGTAGCTGGAAGGGGCTTCCAAAGGTCATAGAGAATTGGGGCTGGAAGGGACCCTGTGACAAGGAGCCATCCCAAGGCCAGTCACAGTATCAGCTCACCCATCTGACTAGGGCAGTCACTGCACCTGTCTCACCTGCCAGACCTTTGTTGTATTTTAAATACCATATTTTTCGGACCATAAGACGCACCTGACCATAAGACGCACCCAGTTTTTATGGCAGGAGAGACTATGTGTGTCTCTCCTGCCATGACGGGCTCCTTGCCTGCCTGTCAGGGCACTGTGCTGCATCACATAGTCCCGGCCGGGACGTTACCTGGTACCGTACCTAGCTGCCTCCTGTCTCAACGTTCTAATCCTGTCAGTCTGTCAGTGTCACACACACACACGCAGGGGAGGCGTGCGCTGTGCCGATCATGTGACCTGACTGACTGACTGACATTGAGACTCCAGGAGGCGGGACTTCCCCCACACACACAGCAATCCACAGCATGGGAATGGCAGCGGACAGCAGACAGTAAGCAGGTGCATGGGACCGCAAACAAATGTTCTGGGGTACCACACTGTGACCGTCGGGCTAGGAAAGGGGAAGGGTGAACCCCGCTTCGGGATAGCGGCTCAAGGTGGAAGGGTGCCGCTATTCCCCCGGGCTGCCGTTGGTGCGGAGTAGATGTTGGGTCACCAGGCTCCTGCCCTGGTTCTCGCCCGCCATGACTTGTTGTAAGGTTCAATGGGACAGCTCCTGGTTCTCCGTAGCCCGGGTCCCCGATGGTCACGTTGCGGGGCTCCGCCACCCCCTCACACCCCAGCCTCACGCCCCCTTGGGTCCTCTTGTGCTCGAGGCCTGGGCCCTCACCCGGACCTCCCTGGCGATGCTCCTCACCGGATCCGTTGTCCATGGCCAGGAACCTATCCGGCCAGCACCAAGCCTTCGCTCGGGGTCCTCCCGGGGGTACTCCCCAGCGGGTTCCCGGCCGCTAGTGTCCGGCACCGGTCTAGGCGCCTACGGTGCCTCGCCGGCGCCCTCCCGGGCCCCCGCGCAAACCCCTGACCTGTAAGTTCCGTGGGCTGGCGGGGCACAGTCCCAGTACTCCCCGTCACTGGCGTCCTCCTCCTCTGGGTCAATCCGCCACTCTCCACTCGGGGTCCTGGGTCTGGCTGCTGCTGCTGTCCCTCTCTCCGCCGGGGCAGACGGCCCCTCCCCGCCGGGGTCCGCGCTCCCGCCTGGTGCGGAGCCGCCTGCAGGCTCCCCTCCTGGAGCCTCAGTCTCCGCGGCAGCGAGTCCCTCCTTCGGACTCCTGTCCCGTCTGTTCCGGCCGGCCATTTTTATTGCCGGCTCCCGGCCACCGGCACGGGCGCCAGCTTCCGGTGTAAACAAGCGGCGGATGTCCCGCTCGGGCTCCGCCGCCTCCGCGGGCAAGCTCTGCCCCGTCTCCCGGGGACACACACCTTCGGACCATAAGACGCACCCTCGGTTTCCCCCCACTTTTGGGGGGAAAAAAGTGTGTCTTATGGTCCGAAAAATACGGTAGTTGTTTGTAGGTTGGAGACTGCCCATTTAATGCCCTGATGCCAAGGGCATAATACATGGCTCTTTACAGTGTCCCATGCCTCACTGATGGCATCCACAGTCACTACTATGCCCCTGGTCCTATCACTGGGCTGCACTCGGCCTCTGACCCAAACTTGGCCTCAGGTGTCCATAGACGTGCTTTGGCCACATGCCCCCTCACTGGAGCCTCTACTCCCCCATGCATTCTGGGCTCCTTACCTCATTAGGCTCCTAGCCCCTCACAGTCTTCCCCCTCATTAGGGTCACTACCCTGCCCCCTCACTGGTAACAGCTGACCTTCCTATTTGGCAGGGGTCCCCCTGGGCTCCACCATAAAACCTACAACACACATTGGGCTTGCCTAGAGCCTAACAGATCTCCTACAAAGCAGCCCTTCAGAACACCTGGCTCATCAGAGCCCGGGCCCTCAGTCACCCCCAGTTCTAATCAGGGGATTGCCTAGCCCTCCAGTAGGCCCACAAGCTCTAAGTCCCATTTTCCTGGCTGGCCTGTGCTTTCCCAGGCTTAGGTGTACATGGCCTCTCCCAGCCTGCAGATACCTATTTGAGGCTTGGGACCCCACTGGGTCCCTAGGAATCTCCTCCTTCCACCATAGTTCCTACCTTGACCTCCAGAGTGTTCCTGAGAGCTGAAGATCTCTGGCTGGGTGATCTTACTCCAACGGCATTCCTGCAGCAACTGCCAGCTTTGTTCCTCAGGGTCTGCTCTTATACTGCAATTGTTCAGCCCTGCTCCAATCAGGTGGCCTCCTGGATGTCACATGACTACCTGATTGGCTCTGCATTCATCTGCAGGCTTTCCCAGAGCCTGCTTAAGCCCTTAAAGTGGAAAGCACCCAAAGGTGTGCCACCAGAGACCTCCAAAGGTCATCTAGTCCAATCTTCAACCTTAGGCAGGATCAGCCCTGTTCAATTATCCTATACAAATCAATTATCTAAACTCTGTAAAATGACCAGAAACCCTGACACCACACAAGATATCACACCCAATCCTGCCACAGGGAAAGCAGGGGAAGGACAACAGCCAACATCCTGCTTCTATATAAGATTGTTAATATACACTCAAGAGACTTGAGGTAAATGCCATGCCATTCTTTCTCTGTCTCCCTGGTGTCACAGACCTTGAAAATGAATACCATCTCCCCCCCACCCCCGTCCTAGTTATACCTACCTTTGGTGTCTAACTCAGGGGTCTTCAACACCTGGTCTGTAGACCACATTTGTCCCATGTAGCCATGACATTCAGCCCACAGATCTCCCCATAGGTTTGGAAAGCTGGCAGTGAGGGGAGTGCTGGTAATTAACACTCTCAATGCTCCCCCTCATGATCAAATTTCTAAGCCCCATGGGGCTGCATGGATCCTCACCAGGCCATCCCCACATATGGGAATCTCCATCCATCCATCAGGCTGTTCTTATGCAGTGTAGATCCTACCTGGCCCAGTACCATGCACATGATGCAGCCTGTGGAGAGAATTAGTCATTCTCATCTGCCCATGAGCTGAAAAGATTGAGAACCACTGCTCTAATTAATTAACTGGCTTCCTGGTTGTCTTCTGGGACAGCTGCCTATCCATTTAGAGGCCCAGCTGTGGTAGCAGAGTCCAAGCCAGCTGACATTTAGTAAAGCCTCCATAAACTTCCTTGACTCCAGATTCAGCTCCATTCCTGGACTCTAGCTTAAGATTCCCCCTTGGAGCTTCTTCCTAGCTTCCTGATTCCTGGATCCTGGCCAGGACTCAACGTTGTGGACTCAGCCTCTGGATTTCCCTCAGGATCCACTCTCTCAGATCCCAAACCCTGTCTCAGCCTACCCTTGATGGACTCGAACCACTAGGCCAGACCCTTCTCACCTAGGTTCATAAAATCCTGTCCTGAAACATTACACAGCTCCTAATCTTCACTTCTTAACTTGGTTCCCCATCCGAGCATGTCATGGAAACCTCCCACTCTCTGTCCTCAGAAGTAAATTTCAGCTGTGTCCACAGGTGGATCACTGGAGGAAAACCAGTGGTGCAGTTGCACCCCCACCTTGGATTTCTCTTCCACCCAAACTTTAAAAAAAAACTGCCTGAGCAGGACAGAGACATCTCTATCCAAGCAGCATTGAGAGAGTCCATTGCCTTCATGGCTTAATGTCATCACCCTGATTCCTGATAATCCCTTCCCACTCTGTCAGGGTGAACACCACTGTCTCCTTTTGAAGGGCCTTGATCTTCCACTATTCCAATTATTCTTCCTTCTTCAATGTTAGTCTCTCTTACCCATTCCTAGCCAGGTCTCTCTCCTCATGCACAGTCCTACAGACTGTTTTTTAGGTCGGGCTAAAAACCTTCACGCAGCAGAGTTTGTATAAAAGCAGGTGTAAAACTAACCAACAGTGAAGTCCTGGAAACACTGTCAAGATGGTCAAGAAGGTGTTATTTTCTTTCATGAATCAGAATAAGAGATTGACATTTCAATATAATGACTATGCCCCATCCAATCCACCCCCTTACCATCCTCCCCAAACCCATCCATTCATCTGCCTGTCCATTAACACATACGCCATCCATCTATCCATCCCCAGATGCCATCAGCAGCCAGCTGCACTTGCCCCCTCTATTTGTCATAGGCCCCGACCTGGCTGCCAGCCCTTTCCATCAAGATGTAATTTCTTTGCAGACACTCTCATCCAAGTGGGAAAGAATGGCCTGGATCCCAAAATGGTGTTAATCAGCCTGGTTTTAATGTAGTCACAATGGCAATATGCGTGGCTCATGCACTGTATTGGGATGTGGCTGTCTCTGGGCTGAGGCATTGGGGCTGGGAATAGAGGGTCCCTTGCCTGGAACTGGAAGATGGCTGGATCTGAAGGATGGCATCAGGGCTGCAGACACAGGCCACTTGCCCAGCTTGGAAGGAAATCATAAAATCCTAGAGAACTGGTCACACCTCCTCCAACTCCCTGCCAGAGGCAGGGTCATCCCTGGCAATGTAGCAAGAAGCCTTTTTGCCTGCCCCCCACCCCTTCAAAAGTGAAGCTCCTCCATATGGCAAAAGCCCCTTTTGGGGATGCTTTGTCTTTTCTACCTTTTCTTCCTTCCTCTCTTTTTCTTTTAGTATATTATTATTTTTATATAATGTATACTTGTTGTGAAAATAGAGCTTGTAGATGCTTTTACAAATGTACTTTAAGTTTAAAAGTAAGTTGTACCATGTAACAATGTTAACAAGGGCAGGAATCTCTGTATGGAGCAGGTCCCTGAATGAATCATGGTTGATTGTGTAACATAGTAGCTAGTCTGGATAAGCATGCTAATGAGCAGCAATTAACACCTACAAAATCAGAGACCAAGGAGAGGAAAGAATCAATAAAGAGCCAGGAATTCCTAGAAACTTCATTGTTAAAGGTACAGAAGCCCCCATTTGAACTAATTAATGCTGGAAGCAGACCCTTGGGGCTGAAATACCCCCGATCAACCACTTCCAGAGCTCTACTCATCACAGCAGTGAATCAATCAAAATTCATCAACGGACTCCTGAGATTGCACATACGTACGGACGTGACCCCTGGGGCGGACAGCTGCCATCCAGCGGCTACCAAGAGGGATGTCCCTCAAGGTCAATGACCCCTGGATTGGGTAAGCCTGAGAACTGGGGAGTCACCAAAGTCTGCCAGACAGGGATAAAAGGCAGTGAAGAATGACCCCCAATGGCACCCTCTTTGACTTGACCATCACCCTGCCTGTCCAGCCAGAAGGACCAGCCAGCGACCAGCTTTGGAAGCAACATCATGCTGAAAGAAGCCTCAACTGGCCATTGACAGCAGACTGCAGCACTTGGGGATAGGTATATCTTGACACCAGTGCTTACAGCTCATAGCTAGGTACTGTGAGTGTGTGTGTGTGCATGAATGTATGTGTTTGAGGGGATCAGCACCAAGTTTTATGGTCTTATTTTTGCATCTGTCCAATAAACTAGAATTTTATGATGACCCTGTGAGTTGGTGCTTTGTAGCCAACAGCCAAACCATCTCAGACAAATCCATTATCTAACCTCTTTGTCAAACAACCATCAGCCCTGACAGAACACAAAACATCACATCCTAACCTGAGAAAGGAAGAGCAGGAGGACTATGGTGGTGAATGTCCTGATCCTATATAAGGTTGTTAATATAAGCTGAAGAGATCCCAGGTAGAGGCCATGTCCCCCACTGAGGAGGAAGGCTACAACCCTTGCCCACTACGTACCAATCTGACCAGGGGCTAAAATTCCTTCCTGATCCCACACTTGGCATCAACCTGGTACCAGACAGACAGCAAGGCCTTCTATCCATGTCCCTCTGACTGTGGTCCCAGGAGAAGCATTGGCACAGCCCAGTAATGACCCATAGGCTTGGCAGCAGCCAACACCCAATGCCTCTGAGAAAAGCTTAAAAACACCCTGACACACGTAACAGAGAATGGGAAAGAGGGCAGCTAGCAGATGTCAGAAGCCTGGAAAGTGCACATCATGGAAGATAGGCATAGCTAGGCCTAGATCATCTCTGACAAGTAATCATTGAACTTCAGCTTAAACACCTCTAGTAATGGAGAGACCACCACTTTGGCATGCAGTTGATTCCAAAACCCTGAGTCCTGCTTCATCAGGTCCAAGAGGGTCATTGTCACTGTGGATCCTACATTGTCAGGTAGAAGACAGCCACGTGTTCATGGTACAAGGGCTTGGGGTGGTCTATTATAATGGCTTTGCTGGCAGTCTGGGCCCAGATCACCCATGGCATGGGCATGTAGGAGACCTGAAAGGTGTGGGCCTGGGTGGCATTCTCTTTGGCTTTGGCAGTGAGCATGGCAGGAATCATCTTCACCATATGAACCTGCAGGGAAGAGGTTGGGCTGTTAGAGGCATGAGGCAGGGGTATCTGGGCCAGTGTACCAGCTGTGAAGTGAGGGGTGAGAGGAGCAAGATATCATTGGGGTCATCCTTTGTCCTATGATTGCCCATGTCATTCTCCTGTCATCTCCACATCATCCATCCATTCCTCCATCCATCCTGAACCACCCCATCATACATCTATCCATCCACAAATACCCCATTCATTCACCCATATGTTGCTCTCTAACCACCAATTCAGTCATTCATCCATCCATACGCATCTATTCCACCGTTCCCACATCCACCCCGATACTTCCCTCCATGCTGTGCCTATACATTCTGGGCAATTACTCTGTAGTATGTCTGGCTAAAATAATTCTGTCTGTCTGTCCAATTTTCATCTCAGGGCTAATGATGCCGAGTGCGGCCTGGTAGTTTGGTGTGTGTGAAGGAGATGAGCTACGGGGTAGGACACCCGTGTTCTATCCTGTGACCTGGAAAAGCCTCGAGGCTCGGGTTTCTGAGAAATGAGGACTTGAACCCATGGATGCCTGGGGTCTGTGTTCTGAAATGGGAGGGGAGCGGGGTCTTGCAGGGTTAAAGTAGAGGAGGCTGAGAGTTGTGGGGTTTCTCTCAGCTCTGGGAGGGGAGTGAAGCCTGGGGAGGGTTAGAGCAGGAGAGGTTGGGAGCCTGGACCCCTGTGATCTCTCCCAGGTGAGTTAGAGTGGAAGGGGTGGGGAGGTTAGTGGCTCAGTGCCAAGATTCCCAGGTTCTATCTCCACACCTGGGACAGGTGCCCTGGGGTGTATCAAGTTCCAGCATGGAGTGGTGGGATAAGGATGCCTGGGTTATCATCCATTTTCCTCCACAAATACAAGCCTGTCAGTGAGGCTGCCAAGTACCCCCTCTATCCTCATAATTCCCCCCTGCCACGACTTGGATCTTAAAGAAATGAAATAGGGAGGAAAGGTTGTTACAGCAGGAAGTACCCGCGGGAAGTACTACGCTGAGTAAACTTACTTTTTAGTGCTTCTATTCAATAGCCCTCTGTTGTTAACAGGACACTCCCCTTGTGAGGGAGATCACAGTCCAAGGGGTTAATCTTGGGGGTCTCTAGCCCCCTGGCCAACCCCCGTTCTAATGCTACAGTCAAGGGATGCTGTGCTGTCTTTCACTATTTAACCATTTAGCGGCTTGTTATGGCCTCCATCAGTCCCATCATTGTTGTTCATTAGTCGATTACCAGCTTGTTACAGCCGCTGCCTGCAGCTTTCCTCGGCAGAGCTGGAGTATAGGCTCCATGGCTCCTTCTAGCTCTGCCTGTCTCTCTCTCTCTATGGTGTTACTTTCCCTTTCTTCCAGGCAGGACAGGATTCATTGCTCCCACTGTCAGCAACCTTATGTAATCAGCTTGTTTCTCCGCTAACTAGGGCTCCAGCCCGCAGCTAGGCTCCCCTTTTTCTCCCCAGCACTCACCGTCATCCTGGTAGCCTCCAGGTAAGTTCAAATAGGGTTAGGTCCTGAACTTCCATAGTTTCATAGTTCCTAGGGTCGGAAGGGACCTGAGTAGATCATCTAGTCCAACCCCCTGCCATGGCAGGAAAGGTTACTGGAGTCAAACAACCCCAGCAAGGTGTTTATCTAACCTCCTCTTAAAGACCCCCACGGTTGGGGCCAGCACCACTTCTCTTGGAAGTTGCTTCCAGATCCTAGCCGCCCTGACGGTGAAGTAGTGCCTCCTGATATCTAGCTTAAAACTACCCTCTATCAGCTTAAAACTACCCTCTATCAGCTTGTGACCATTATTTCTGGTCACTTCTGGCAGTGCTCGGGGGAACAGGGACTTCCCCAGTGCCTGCTGGTCCCCTCTGGCTAGTTTGTAACAGGCCACTAGATCCTCCTCAGCCTTCTCTTGTGGAGGCTGAACAGGTTCAGGTCTCATCACCTCTCCTCGTAGGGCCTGCCTTGCTGCCCCCTGATCATGCAAGTGGCCTCCTCTGGACCCTCTCCATGTTCTCCACATTCCTCTTGAAGTGCGGCACCCAGAACTGGATGCAGGACTCCAGCTGCAGCCTGACCAGTGCTGCATAGAGGGGGAAGATCACCTCTTTGGACCTCCTCGAGATGCATCTGTGGATGCATGACAAGGTACGGTTGGCCTTCCTGACTGCCTCCCCACACTGCCGGCCCATGATCATCTTGGAGTCAATGATGACTCCAAGATCCTTTTCTGCCTCTGTGCTGACAAGAAGGGAGTTCCCCAACCTGTAGGTATGATGCCACTTGTTCCTCCCCAGGTGCATCACTTTGCACTTGTCAGTGTTGAATCCCATCCTGTTTTCATCCGCCCACCCCTGTAACCTGTCTAGGTCCGACTGTAGCCTATTCCTCCCTTCTAGAGTGTCCACATCCCCCCACATCTTAGTGTCATCAGCAAATTGGAACAGGGTGCTTTTTACCTCCTCACCCAAGTCGCTGATGAAGATGTTGAACAGTGCGGGCCAAGGACCGAGCCCTGGGAGACCCCACTGCCCACATCCCTCCAGGCTGAAAATGTCCCATCCACCACCACACTCTGGGTGCAGCCCTCCAGCCAGTTGGCAACCTGATCAACTGTGTCAGTGTCGACACCACAGTCCCCCAGTTTCTTAATGAGAACTGGGTGAGAGACAGTGTCGAAGGCCTTCCGAAAGTCCAGGAAGACTACGTCCACTGCTACCCCTGCATCTAATGATTTGGTTATCTGATCACAGAAGGCCACCAGGTTGGTCTAACAGGATCTGCCACTGATGAACCCATGTTGGTTGCCCCTAAGCATGAAATCCCCTGCTGGCCCCTCATGGATGTGTGCCAGCATAATTTTCTTGAGCAGGCTGTTGAAAGAGCTAGCTGGGGTTATTGCAGGGCCCTTCGCATGGCTCTACGAGTGCTCGTGGTGCTTGGGCCAGGTGCCAGATGACTGGAAGATAGCTAATGTGGTCCCCATCTTCAAAAAAGGGAAGAGGGAGGACCCAGGCAACTATAGGCCCATCAGTCTTACCTCTATCCTTGGGAAACTCTTTGAGAAGATTCTCAAGGAGCACATCTGTGATGGGCCGGCTTCAGGGTTGATGCTCAAGGGCAACCAGCACAGTTTCATTAGGGGCAGGTCTTGTCAGACCAACCTGATTGCCTTTTATGATCAGGTCACAAAGGCAATGGATGCAGATGTTGCCGTGGACGTAGTCTTTCTAGACTTCAGCAAGGCCTTTGACACCGTCTCCCACCCCATCCTCATTAAAAAACTAGGCAACTGTGGCATTGATGCCTACACAGTCAGATGGATTGCAGATTGGCTCAAGGGTCATACTCAGAGGGTGGTGGTGGATGGGTCATATTCATCTTCAGGGGAAGTGGGCAGCGGGGTCCCCCAGGGCTCGGTCCTGGTGCCTGTGTTGTTCAATTTCTTCATCAGTGATTTGGATGACGGGGTGAAAAGCAACCTGTTTAAATTTGCTGATGATACCAAAATTTGGGGTGAGGTGAGCAAGCTAGTAGGGAGGGAAAGACTGCAACAAGACCTGGATAGGTTACAGGAGTGGGCTGACACAAACAGGATGTGTTTCAATACTGACAAGTGCAGGGTGCTACACTTAGGCAGTAGAAACCAGCAGCACACTTATAGACTGGGAAACTCCCTTCTTGAGAACACGGAGGCAGAAAGGGATCTTGGAGTCACTATTGACTGCAAGATGAACATGGGCCGACAATGTGAGGTCTCGGTTGGCAGGGCTAACCGCACCTTGTCGTGCATCCACAGGTGCATCTCAAGTAGAGCCAGGGAGGTGATCCTCCCCCTCGCGTGATGCTGGTCAGGCCGCAGCTGGAGTACTGTGTCCAGTTCTGTGCACCCCACTTCAGGAGGGATGTGGACAGCATGGAGAGGGTCCAGAGGAGGGCCACATGCATGATCCGGGGACTACAGGGCAGACCCTATATTGAAAGACTGAGGGACCTAAACCTGTTCAGCCTTCACAAGAGAAGGCTGAGGGGGGACCTGGTGACTGTCTCTAACCCCAGAAGGGTTTAGGGGAGACGCTGTTTCCCCTAGCGCCCCCTGGCATGACAAGGAACAAGGGACACAAGTTATTAGAGAGTAGATTTAGATTAGGCATCCGCAAGAACTACTTCACAGTTAGGGCGGCTAGGAGCTGGAACCAACTCCCAAGGGAAGTGGTGCTGGCTCCTACCCTGGGGATCTTTAAGAAGAGGCTTGATGCCTACCTGGCTGGACTCATTTGAGTCCAGTCTTTTTCTTTTTCTCCCGCCCAGGTGGGGGGTCGGGCTTGAAGATCTACAAGGTCCCTTCTGACCCTACTTCTATGATTCTATGATAAGACTAACTGGCCTACAGTTTCCCGGGTCCTCCTTCTTCCCCTTTTTGAAGATAGGAACCACGTTGGCCCTCTTCCAGTCCTCTGGCATCACACCAGAGCACCACGAGTGGTCGTAAAGCCGTGCCAGGGGTCCTGCAATGACCTCAGCCAATTCCTTTAGTACTCTAGGATGGAGATCATCCAGACCAGCTGACTTGAATACATCCAGCCCCTCCAGAAGCTCCCTAACTAGTTCCTCGCTAACCCTTGGCCCAGGTGTGCCTCCCCTGGGGCCTGGGGGGGGCGGCCCAGCAGGGGGGTGACTGTTCCAGTCCCTGCTTAGGAAGATGGAAGTATTCCTCCTTAATGTAGAGTTCCACGCCCCCGCATTCCCTTCCTATCCTGTCCCTCCTGTACAGCCTATAGCCCTTGACATTCACTGCCCAGTCATGCATTGAGTCCCACCATGTTTCAGTGATCCCCACTATGTCCGGGCTGGTGTCAGCCAGCAGGAGGGTGAGTTCCTCCTGCTTGTTTCCCATACTACGGGCATTTGTGTACAGGCATTTGAGGCCTCCTGTGGATGTGTGTACTGGCCCCCTAATCTCAGCATTGCCCTGGCCCTTGTCACTTACCTGTGTATACGATTCGCTCATTGGTCTAGGCTGGACTGTACTTGCAGGTGTTGCTTTATTTGGCACTCCAATGATACCTCCACCCTCGTCTTCCCCTTCCCACGACGAGCTTAGTTTAAAGCCCGCCAGAGGAGGTCCGCCAACCTAGAAGAAAACACACGCTTACCTTTTGGGGAAAGGTGGACCCCATCCCATCCAAGCATGTCTCTTGTCATGATGTGCTGGTCATGGTTGAGGAAGCCAAAGCCTGCCTCAAGACATCATTCCTGAAGCTGCCAGTTGGTCTCCGCGATGCACGTTTCATGCCATCTCCTACGTCCACTCACTGGTAGGATAGAAGAGAAAACCACCTGTGCGCCCATCTCCTTTAGCACACACCCCAGAGCATGATAGTCCTCCATCAGGCGATCAGGGTTTCTCCTGGCCGCGTCATTAGTAACCACATGGACTAGGACCATGGGATAGTAATCGGTGGGCTCGATCATGGTTTGGAGCATCCCTTTCACGTCCTGAATCTTCGCTCCAGGTAAGCAGTAAACCTCGTGTGCCAAGGGGTCCCGGCGACAGATGGGGCCCTCCGTACCTCTCAGGATGGAGTCACCTATGACAATCACATGACACTTTCTCCTCCTGTCCTGCTTGTCTCCTTCAGTTTGCACAGGATGCAGAGAGCATGGAGTTGCCTCCTCCCCAGTGTCCTCCTCTCCTTCCTGCTCCTCCACGGTTCCCAGGGCCTCATACCTGTTCTCCAGCCGGATTGGTTCGGGAGGTGACTGCCTGCCACTCTGCAGTGGAGGGCACTTCTTGAGGTGCCCTCCACCGAGGTGCCCTCTTCTCCCCGACTCTCCTTTCTGGAGCCTTGCTCCTTCCGCTTTCTTTTACTCTTTTCCTTGTCATGCCCACAGGCATCCCTCCTCCTCTGTCTCTTTTTCTTATCCCCTGAAGTCTGGTCACCGTTGGCTGCTTGCAGCCTGGGGCCCACCCTCCTTGTGGGGTAATTATTTCCAGTTGCTCCCATTGCCTTAGCAACAGGGCCTACAATGGAGACCCTGTTACAAAGCCCATCTCACTGCTTGTTGTGATTGAACCAAGAAGGGGAACAGAAAGGACAGTTGTTGTGATCCCCCACAGATCCACACTCTCTGTAATGTTCCAAGAGAATTGAGCTCAGTTTGGCAGAAGTAGGTTGACCCAGATGTCACAGGAAACATAGGCTCAGAGTCTGAGACAAACAGAGCCAGGAAGGAGACAGGAAGTCCTGTGGTCAACTGTGAGAGCAGGGAGGAGGTGCTAGTGGTCACCACCAAACTGACCAGGGATTCCTACAGTCCTGTGGGAGAAGGAAACAAATTAATTGGGGAGAGAGGGAGTAGCTTGCTGTTGGTTGTCCAATGGCATGGGGCATCTGTCTACTCCTACAACCATGACAAGGATTGGTAACTCATTTTCTATTGGCTGGAACCCCCATCCAAGCGAGGAAAGACCTTTCTTCATTCCAACTCTGCTCCTGAGCCCTTTGGGCTCCTGCAATTGTCCACAGCCAATGAGGGAGACATAGCAAAAATGCTCAGAATGACCTCATGGGTAACCAACCAGGAAAGGGGGAGCAGGAGGTTCTGGTATAAGATGAAGGCTGCTAGCTGCATTGGGGTGGTGTTGTCTGGAGTGTTAAAAGCTGGGGCTGTTATAATGATGTTGTTCTGTAGAGACAGAGACAGATATCATGGATATATGTAGTGGCGCCTGGGAAACTACCCATCCATCCACACACCCATCCCCATATTCCCCCTCCAACCACCAGCCATTCCTACACAATTCCCATGGCATGCATGCATCCACCCTCACATTCTCCATCCATCACCCATCCATCCATGCATCTCCACGTGCCCCATCTGTCCATCCAAGCATCCATCTCCACCTACCCTCTACTATTTTAATTTGTGAGTCCTGGTGAGCTGAAGGCAATCTGGGGGCCAGGACACACAGGTTAGTATGTGCACGAGCAGGATGCTGTTGCATGCCTTACCACCCATACCCACAACTCTGCAATCGTGTCAATAACCCTTCATAACCATTAATGCACAGTCCCCTCCTCCTTGCCCACCCACATTTCTCACCTGTTTTTGAGGCGAGTGCAGAGGCACCAACCACAGAAGTTTTTCTGGCCTCTCGGAGAGTGGTGCTTCCGGGAAAGGAGGAGGTCGAGCTGAGGGCCCTGCAGCACTGCTCAGAGAGCAGAGAGCATGGAGCTGCTGCCAGCACTGGGTTTTGTCCTTCTTATCACCTTTCTTGTATCCACCCAGGAAGCAGGTAGGTTGGGAAAGCTTAGCCACTGCCCTGGGCACTGCCCAACTGGCCTCCATGCCCTGCTCCATCCACCTAAAGCCCCCCACCCCTCCCTGCCAGCAGGCACCCACTTTTCCCTCCCTGGAATCTTCCCTTCTTGTTCTCCATCCCTCCCACTCCTTCTCATCTATCCATCTCCCTTAGATGTCTAATTAATCCAGCCAGCTAAGCCACAGCACTGTCCTCCCCTCCCTCCCCTCCTCAAACCATCTATTTGCATTTTGTAGCAATTTCATCCATCTTCCCTTCCCACCTGCCCCTTCCAGCCTTTCATCCATTCCCAAACTTCCCCTCTACCCATCCACCCACCCATCCATCCAGATTCTTCTTCTCTAGTATCTGTTCATGTTTCCTCTCCTCCCCCGATGTCTCCCAAAACATTCTAGATCTACCCGATTTGTTCCATTACTTATCCTGTAGTAGTGTCCATCTGCCCATTTCGCAGTATGTTCCTGTCTCTCCATGAGCTGATCCATGAATCCTCTCTTCCTCTACAGACTGCCTTCTCTCTATTCAGTTTCTCCCCACAAGACGCTCTAGCATGCTGAGCAATGGAAATGCATTAACACGCTAACCTAGACTGTCTTTCAGCATAGAATGGCCCATCTGGGTGCTTGTGAGGGCTGGACTGACCCTTCTCATTATGGAGTTCACTAAGTAACCTGTGGTTTGTTTCCTCTCCACCCCAACAAGGAATCCCAGATGGGTGTCACAAAGGTCTGGCCATGAACATAAGTACCTGGAACCACGGAAGAGGTAAGTTTGCTGCTGCCCTGGTTTACTCCTCACCCTCACCCTAAATTTTCCCTACTGCAGCTTGAGACCATTGCTCCTCTCGTGTCTCCTAAGGTCACAGAGAAAATCCCAATGCCTTCCCCCCAGCATCACCCTTCAGAGATTGGAATATTGGTATGCAATCCCTCCTCCACCTTTTCTGCTCCACATTAAATAACCTAATTCTTTCAGCCTTTCCCAATCAGCCTTACTCCCCAGGTCCCAGATCATTTTGTAACTCTCTGATGGACTCTTTACAATCTCTCTGCATACTCCTTTAAGCATTGGGTCCAAAACTGAACACCAGACTCTAGGGAAGGCCTCTCATTGCTGAATAGAGAGGAAGAATCATTTTCCTTTACTGCAATATCACACAGGCTCTACAATATAGTGCAGGAACATAGGAAAGTTGGGCTGTAGGGCTGTGTGAGGCTTTGGACAGAACTTCAGATCCAGAGAAGCTTTGGACACTTCAGAGTCAAAGCACTGGCCTCATTAGGCTTCCCAAAGCAGTTCAGAGCTACCTCAGAGATCCAGCCATAGGGTATAATGGGGAAACAATAAAATATCTATAACTTTGTTGTTTTTTGTCTGATCTGGATGGTAGGCTCTGCAGAGGGGATGAAATCTGCCAAGTTTCAAGAAGATTGGTGCAGAGGCTTGGGGGAAACAGCACCCCAAATTCTTGAAAGCAAAACTCATGTCATGTCTAGGCATTACAACATAGCAGGGTGGAAATGCAGGGGTGGTAGCTCGTACTGAGGCAACAAATCCTGCCAAGTTTCAAGAAGATTGGTGCAGGGGTTTTGGGGGAAGTGCCCCTCAAGCTGTGGACAAGCAAAACCGGTGCCATGGGTGCTTCTGGGATGGACTGTGTCTATCTTCTAGGTGGGGAGGAGAGAGGAGACACTGCTGCAGGCCTGGCTGCTAAGCTGCTGTCTTCCCAGTTACCAATCAATTAATCATGATTCACTCAGGGACCAGGGACTCGGGGATTAGCTCAATACACAGGACCTAGATACTACATGATGACTTGAGGAGCCTCAATTAACACCTACGGAACCAGGCTAATGAGAGGAAAGAATCAATGCAGACAATCAACAGCCCCAGACACCATCTTGGCACAGCTTTGCCCATCAGCAGCCAGACGTGCAGGGCCCCAGAACCCCCCTGCACCCATCTCCTCCACAGCTGGCAGGCGTTGTGGCTGCAGCAGGGGCTATCATCCCTGCAGCTGTCACCCCGCTGCGCCTTAACGCACGCAGTATCACCCATAGCATGAGTTTTGCTTCTCTGCAGCTTGAGGTGCAGTTCCCCCCAAACCCCTGCACCTATGTCCTTGAAACATGGCAGGTTTTGTGGCCTCAGTAAGAGTCACCATCCCTGCTGCTTTGACCCCCCTGTGTTGTAACACACAAACGTGACATGAGTTTTGCTTTCACCAATTTGGGGTACAGTTCCCCCCAACCTTCCACTGATTTTCTTGAAACTTGGCAGGTGTCATGCGCTCAGCAGAGGCTACCATCCCTGCAAGTTTCATCCAAATTGGACCAAAAACAACAAGTTATATATATTTCATTGATTCCCCCTTATACCCTATGACCAGATCTCCAAGGCAGCTATGAAGCTTCGGAGCTGATTTGGCCGGATTGAGGCAGAAACCTGGTCTGGGACTCCAGATTGGACCGCAGCCACCTAAAGCAGCAGCCAGATCTGAAGCCGGATTGGATCGCTGCCAACTCACACAGGCCTATTCGGCTGGAACTGACCTCACAGAACTGCATCCAGGCCAGCCCACTGCTCAAGGCAGGATCATCCTGAGCCTTCTCTTCTCCAGTTTACTAAGCTGTGATGCAAAGGAAGACAGACAGAGAAACTGAGGGACAGAAAGACAGACTGTTCTCTCTGAGCAGCCAAAGAAACTACAAATAAATGGAAGGGGAAAAGACAGGTAGACAGAAATGGATGTAGGATAGGTTGATCAAGGTGATGGAAAGGGAAGACAGAAGCTGTTGTTCAATCAGGAGAAGTGAGCAATTAACAGTGGACAACAGATTGTTATGGGGCAGACTCCCATCAAACACCAAGCTTCACCTACTCTGTTATCAGGAGTTCTTTCGAGGGTTGTGACTTTGGCTGGCTCTCTGTTATTTCCTAGAAGATTTCAGAATTTCTCAGGTTCCCAAATCTCTCAATGTGACAGCTGGAGAAAGTGTGACCCTGAGATGCACTTTTGAAAACCACAGCATGGGGAGAACAAAAGTGACCTGGTTCTGGGGGCCTGCAGGACATGTAACACTGGAATCTCACCACCCGTTCTACAAGGGGAGGATCCAGACGTCTGACCTGGAGCAGCACAAACACGGGGAGGCCACATTGATACTTTCATCCCTGGAGGAGCGGGACTCCGGCCTCTACCACTGCTGTGTCCAAAGAAATGATGGGAAGCCTGAGCTGGGAAAGGGAACCATGCTGAGCGTTACGGGGAAGAATCAAAGCCAGACAAGTGAGTGGAATTAAATCAGGAATATATTTGTTAGGAGACAGATCGGTGGAGGGAGGGAGGCAGTCTGCTTTGAGTTCTGCTGGACTCAGAACAACTGCTTTGGAGGAGCAGCAGCATTTACATCCAGGGACCACTGAGGGAGTCCATTGACTTCATGGCTCATTATTCAACCCCAGATTCCTGCTAGTTTCTGTCCACTCCATAAGTGTGAACCACACTCTCTCCTTTTGAAACATTGTGAATTTATACTACTCAAACTATTCTTCCTCCTACAAAGTTGCTGTCTTCAGCCATTTTTTGGCAATATGTATCTTTCACAGGCCGGCAGTGTGTTCTTTATTTTGAGCTGTAGGTAAAAATCTTCATTCGGGGTGGTTCTATGAACTCAGGTATAGAAATGACTCATATGATAGCGAGGCATCAGAAGGTGTCAAGACACTCAAGAGGCTAGATTTTGTTTTTTGAATCTGAATAATCTAGCAAACCAGTGAACCTTTCAGTAGTTACATTTGTTTTTGACTTTGATCTTCTCCTGAATAATATAGCACTACTCCCTCTGCACCCGCCTCCCCTAACCCCAGCATAACAGCAAAACTTCTAGTTTGTTTTGACCTGGAGCAAAATATGTGCTGCAATGATATATTACACCACTTATGTGCCTCCTTTTCAAAACGCTAGACCCACCAATGCATGTATTATACTCATGTGGGGGTGGGGTGGGGGCTGCTGTCCAGTTTGAACTGAACAGGTCTGTGGTTAGTTTGAGGTAGTGTTTCTAGCTGGCATTTTGCTCTAAAGGCTGTCTCACATATGGTCACTTGCAGGAGATGACTAAGGTGGTTAGATGCACGGCCTCTGCACTTGCAATCTTGCCAGTGTTAGATGGAAACCTAGGGCTCTCCAGAGGGGAGCTCTCCCCCACCCCAAGGGCTCACTGCAGACAGAGCCAGAGCAGGGATCTGGGGCTGAGCTGGGCAGTGGGATGGACAGGAGAGAACTCAGAGGTTTTGCTGAAGCGTGTATGGAGGAGGGCATTGGCTGGAGAGTGCAGGGTAGAGAGGGAGAGAAAGAAAGTTCTTTGTGGGTGTGGGGGAGAGTGTGAAACAGAAAGGATATAAGAACTCAGAGAGGCAAGAAACAAATGCACACCTAGAAACCTGAGCCCAAAGCAAGACTTACTCAGAGATACACAGACCTGATACTCACACACACACACACACACACACACACCTGTGCAACACTTGGCTTTATAGCTTGGCTCCAAGAAGGGCAATTTAAACCTCACTCTGCTGGGACAAAGAAAATATTTATTTGAACCAAAACCCAGATTTTTGCTTGGCTCGTTTTAGACATTTTAGTTTTTTCTAATGAATTTTACGCACTATTTAAATCATGCTGAATGAGCCCATGTGATTAGAAGGCTGCTTTGTAAAGATGGTAATGTAATTCCAGTGATCTCCTTCCCTGGGGTTCTTAACCCCACATGACTCCACTAGGGCTCAAGAGATCAAGTAGAAACCACCCTCCACTAGAAATTTAAGTTGCTGAATTAAAATTAAATTAGTAAACACATCTTATGGACTGCAAAATGGCAGCTTTCAAACTAACTCTCTGTCTGGAAAGTTTCCCAGGATCTCCCAGAGCCAGGCTGTAATAGATAGCCAGAGGTTCCTGGCTAGATGGTCTTGCCTCTCTGCTCAGGGTCAGACCAATGCAATATTTGAGGTTAGGAAAGAATTTTATGCCCTCGTCCAATTTGTACAGACCCTGGTGGAAAGGTTTGCCATCTTCAGTAGTGGAAGGCATAGCCTCTGCCTGGGATGTCTTGAGCAGGACATTTGCTGTCATGGACCCCATGCTTTCTCTGTGGAAGGTGTGGGTATGATGTATTTTGTAGTGTCACGGGTTGATGGCAGTTTTACAAAGCGTTTAGATGATGGATTTCTATTGGATGCTTTAGATGTGAATGATCATGCCTTGGACAGGGGGTTGGACCAGATGACCTCTGGAGGTCACTTCCAGCCCAACTTCTCTATCATTCAGTAATATTTAAGGCACACTGGGCGATACCAACAAAGGTAAACACAGTCTATAGGCGGATGCATCATTTTACCTGGGATGGATTCATGGGTGGACAGCATTTAGAAAAGTGAGGGCACACATGAGTTGGCACATCATCCCAAAGAACATAACATACATTTTTCTCCAATTAAAGGGAACCTAGATGCTACTAATATGATAGGGGGCTAGCACTATAGTATTCAGTTTAATATCAAAGCAAACACAAATTCAGCCAGTGGAATATGCACTATATTATATATAATCCTATCATTAATTGGCTAGATTATGAAGTTAAAAGAATAAACACAATCAACTAGGCAAAAAAGAATTGAAATTGTCCCAGCGTATTGTGTCATTTATCCAGTAGTCATTCCAGTTAAGTATGCATTGCTTATTCAGACTGAGAAAACAAAATCTAGCCTTCTTGAGAACCTTGATGATACCTCTAGATCTCCACCGTCACTCATTTCTACATGCGAGTCAATAGGACCATGTCTGAATCTAGCTAGTTTTAGCTAGAGCTACAAAGCATCTGCAGGGCTGGGCAATGGAAGAATGATATTCCCAAGAATGTGTGACAGAAGATAACATTGCAGAAAAAAGGATGGTTTGAATAGTGGAAAAGCAAGACCATTAAAAAAGGAGGGGTGGCTTTTCACACCAGTGGAGTGAAGAGAGATTAGCAAGAACCAGGAAGATGATAATAAGCCATGAAATCTATCGATTTTGAAATCATGACCTTATGCCCTGGTTGCCCTGGAAATATCATTGTCATCTCTTTTGTTCTCCAGAGGAGAGAGAGTGCTCAATGAGATCTACAGGGGATCGAAGCACAGAGATCATCATGTACAGAGTTGGAGTTGCTCTGGGAGCCATGGCTTTCCTTGCCATGACTGTCCTTCTCCTATGGAGATGCAAAGGTACTCAGCTCTTTGGCTGCATCTTCCACATTCCCACCATTTGTGTTATCTTTTCAGCTCTTCAAATTAAATTGCTACATGCTAGCCCAAGGGGAGTCTTCAGCCTTCCAGCTACTCCTCTAACTAACCACTTCCTGCTTGTTCTTCAACTGGTAACCCCTGCCTTGTTCCCTTTTTCACCAGAAACCACCACCAAGACGCAACAGCAACCAGCAAAGGTAAGACTGTTATGCTCCAGCTCTGTACTGACTAAGGGGACAGTGGTCATTTCAAGAGAGGTGAGATGTGACCATAGACTGATCTAGAAACTTGAAGATAGGGGGTGCTTATGCTGTTGGTCATTATCACCAGGGGTCCTGGTTTTCTGTGAAAAAAAAAAATCACAAATTATGTGATAAAAAATTGCAAATTCTCTGATAAAATTCCCCAAATCCATGCTTAAAATTAAATGCCCGCCAGAGCCCTGCTGGTATCCCTCACTCCCCACCACAGCCCTCCAACCCTGCTTGTGCCCTTTGCCCTGACCCACAGCCCCTACCCCGCAGCCCTGCTGGAGGGAGTCCACAGCTGCCAAGGCTATGGGGCCAGGGACCGAGGTCTGCAACCCCCTGCTCCCAACAGAATCCAGTGGCTGCTACAGCAGGAGCACGAGCCAGCTCTCCCTGCTGCTACCTGCTGCAGGCTTGGGCTGAGCCAACTCCCAGTGGCAGCAAGAACTCCTGGGGGATAGGGGGAACCCATGCCCACCAGATCTGTGTGGAGGGTGGGTGTGCGCTGGCCCTGTGCACACAGAGGAATGTGTGGCCAGGGCAGCATGGAGCTTGCAGCAGCAGGCAGCTTTTGTGCATGGCCTCGCTGTGCCCTGCCACACCAGTCACACACGCTGTGCTCTGGAGAGCCTGGGGAGGGCAGCAGGGTGGGGATCACAGCATTTGCAACCCAGGGTCTGCAGCTAGCCAGGCAGTCCAGCTGGGACAGAGTTTGCAGCCTGCCTGCTCCCAGCCAAACAGCTCTTGTAGGCTGGAACTCAAGCAGCGTGCAGAGCTCTTTGCAAAAAGAGGAATCAGTGGGTTTCTCTTCTAAAAGGGGAAATCTGAGAAAAATGGGAAATCTGTGGTTTTCTCTGGTTTTCCATGGGATAATCCCTGATTATCACATAGAAGACAGAATACACATAGGGAGCAAGTTTAAAACAAACAAAAGGAAGTTATTTTTCACCCAGAATAGCATTAAAGTGTAGCACTTGTTGTCACCAGATGTGGAAGCTGATACTTTAGCCTGATTCACAAAGGAAATGGACCCATTCTTGGAGGGAAGAGGCATCACTTGCTATTGAGCATGAGAGTTAGGGACACAGCCCCTAAATCAGAACTTCCTAGACTTAAATGCTGGAGACCACAAGTGGAAGAGGAATAGTGGAAAAATACCTGGACATACCCACTCTGCTCTCTGCCCGAGCATGATACAGGAGCCTGCAGAAGACATCCAACTCAGTCAATGGCAATGCTTATGTTCTCATTTTTCTCCAGTGAAAGAGAAACCAGAAACTTTACCAATGTGCTTGGGGCTAGGCATTATTATTCAGTTTAAAACCAAAGTAAAAAAACAAATCTAACTATTGACAGGTGCAGTGATATACTAAATCATATATAAAATTAACTGCCCCCACCACAACCAAGTAGGCAAAAAGCAGTCAAAATAATTAAAAGATATTGTCATTCATCCTGTAGTCATTCCAGTTAATTCTATGTCTCTTATTCAGATTTAAAGGACAAAATCTAGCTTTCTTAAGGCTCTTTCTTGACCGGGCCTCCAATAGTTACTCTCAGTCATTTCTACACCTGAGTTAATATGGCCACCTGTGAGTTAACATTTTAGTTAGAGCTAAAAATAGTCTGAAAGGCTGCAAAATAGGAAAGAGAAATTCCCAGGAGGGGCTAACAGACACATCAATGTTGCAGAAGAAAGGATTGCTTGAGTAGTGGAACATCAAGACCCTTCAAAAGGAGAAAGGGTTATTCTCACCTGTGGAGTGGCGAGAGATTGGCAAGACTCAGGGAGGTGAGAATGACCCATGAAGTCATAGAATCAGAGACTGAGGGTTGGAAGGAACCTCAGGAGGTCACATGTAGTCCAACCCCCTCCTGCTCCAAGCAGGACCAGCCCCAGCTCTCTCACCTGGGGCTTAAAAACCTTAAACGACATATCTCCTAATATATAACCACTTCCTCTCCTGTAACTTAAGACCATTGGCTCAGTGTTCTGTCATTGCCACCACTGAGACCAGTCGAGCTCCATCCTCTTGGTTGCCAACCTTCAGGTATTTGAAGGCTGCAATGGAATTAGCCCTCAGTCTTCTCTTCTCCAGACTCAGCAAGCCCAGTCCCCTCAGCCTCTCCCATATAAGACCAGTGTCCTGGTCAATGGACTCTCTTGCTGCTGCCAGAATAGAAATGTCACTTCCACTTCCAGGCAGTTGGCCTTAAAATTTTGGGGGAGCAGGAATCATAGAGGAGTGTGACTGCATCACTGCACCTGGGTGCCTCCTAGTTCTAGGCCTCTGGGACTTGGTGAACAACAGTACTCTGGCCACTTGGGCCACTCCCTTCATGATGTTACAGACCTCGATCCTATCTCCCTCTCAGCCTTCTCCTTTTCAAATGGAAGAACCATAGCCTCTTTAGTCTCTCCTGGGTATGGCAATGGCTCCTTTGGGTTGCCCTCTTCCAGACATTTTCTGATTCTCAAGCATCCGGTGTACATGGTAAGGCCTCTGGGGAAGATGCTCCATTTCATATATATGCCTGCGAAGTAGCTTCCACTTTTCTATTTGGCTTTCTGTTCTCTCTCTTTCCCTCTTGAACTTTCCAGTTTTAACTCTCTCCCTGAATGTCAGGAGATGGATCCCTGGTGATTCTTTCCATCTTCCCAACAGAGGCACAGCCAAGCTGGTGGTGAGACTAGCGATATTTTGCACTATGCTGAGATCAATCCAACACCAGGGAAGCTTGTGGAGTATGCCTCAGTCCAGACACACCCCGGGGAATGCTTAGAGTATGCATCAGTCCAGGTACGTACCCTCTGAAGTAGTTGGATCTGTCTGTGAAGTGGAGACCCTTGGAGTACAACAAGCTGGAGCTTTGAGGCCAAAGATATGCATCTCAACAGGGTTGGTCCTGGCTTGTCCAACCATAAGAGTCTTTTCTTTATGGATGGCTTTTGATTAATGGTCATGGACACAAATGTGTAAGACTGTAGTCTGATCCCCACCTGCTGTCGGTTGGCCATTGCTCTAGTGCTGGTAGGGGCCTGACCAACCCAGTGGGGATAATGGTGGTCTCCACGCAGAAGTTACAGTGTGAATGCCTCAAGTCCATGCATAAATAAAATCTTCCCCTGACTCTTAGTCTCTGCTGCTTTCATTATTCTAAAAGCATCATAAAAATCATGGCCGACTAACAGTCCATGAAATTGGTAGAGGATGGCAAAGAGTACAACATCGGCAGCCAGGAAGAGCCAATACTGCCCTTTAGAGCCAAGGAACCAAGCCCGGCTTGTAACTACAGCAACTTCCAGTGTCCACTCCTGTGAAGAATTGCTACAAAAGCCATGATCTACAGTACTAACTTGAATCCAAGATGACCTCCAGTGTAACATGACCACCCAATAATTAGTTTCTGTACATGGAAAATTATAACTTGGTTATAATTATGTACGTAATCTAATTAAAGGACAGCTGTCTTAAATTTGGCTGTGGTGGTGGGCAAGGGCTCAGGATCCCATCCCTTGCTCCCCTTCCCCATGTCCACCTCTCTGTGTCTGCCTCCCTACTACCTGTCCCCTGACTCCTGCTCATCTGCGTCATTGACTGCCCCTGTTGCCTTCTCACCATCTCTTTAACCCTTGTCACTCATTCCTGTACCTACCCCTCCCACTCCCAGTCTGCCCTGCAGGCTGCCCCACACATCTTGCACCCCATGCCTGTTTCACAGTTTCATAGTTTCTAGGGTTGGAAGGGACCTGAGTAGATCATCTAGTCCGACCCCCTGCCATGGCAGGAAAGAGTACTGGGTCAAACGACCCCAGCAAAGTGTACATCTAACCTCCCCACACTGCCGGCCCATGTTCATCTTGGAGTCAATCATGACTCCAAGATCCTTTTCCGCCTCCGTGCCGACAAGAGGGGAGTTTCATAGTTTCATACTTTGTAGGGTCAGAAGGGACCTGAGCAGATCATCTAGTCCGACCCCCTGCCATGGCAGGAAAGAGTACTGGGTCAAACGACCCCAGCAAAGTGTACATCTAACCTCCTCTTAAACACCCCCAGGGTAGGAGCCAGCACCACTTCTCTTGGAAGCTGGTTCCAGACCCTAGCCTCCCTGACTGTGAAGTAGTGCCTCCTGATATCTAACCTAAACCTACCCTCTGCCAGCTTGTGACCGTTATTCCTGGTCACTCCTGGCAGTGCTCGGGGGAACAGGGACTCATCCAGTGCCTGCTGATCCCCCCTGACTAGTTTATAACAGGCCACAAGATCCCCCCCTCAGCCTTCTCTTTTGGAGGCTGAACAGGTTCAGGACACATTGCCTCTCCTCATAGGGCCTGCCCTGTTGTCCCCTGATCATACAAGTGGCCTCCTCTGGACCCTCTCCATACTGTCGATATCCCTCTTGAAGTGCAGTGCCCAGAACTAGAAGCAGTACTCCAACTGTGGCCTGACCAGCGCCACATAGAGGGGGAGGATCACCTCCTTGGACCTGCTCGAGATGCATCTGTGAATGCACGACAAGGTGCGGTTGGCCTTCCTGACTGCCTCTCCACACTGCCGGCCCATGTTCATCTTGGAGTCAATGATGACCCCCAGATCCCTTTCCGCCTGTGTGCTGACAAGAGGGGAGTTCCCCAACCTGTAGGTATGGTGCCAATCATTCCTCCCGAGGTGCATCACCTTGCACTTGTCTGTGTTGAAACCCATCCTATTCTCATCCACCCACCCTTGTAACCTGTCTAGGTCTGATTGTAGCCTGTTGCATCCTTCCAGTGTGCCCACATCCCCCCACATCTTAGTGTCATCAGCAAATTTGAACAGGTGCTTTTTACCCCCTCATCCAAATCGCTGATGAAGATGTTGAACAGTGCGGGCCCGAGGACCGAGCCCTGCAGGACCCCACTGCCCACGTCCTTCCAGGTTGAGAAGGACCCATCCACTACCACCCTCTGGGTGTGGCCCTCCAGCCAGTTGGCAACCCATTTGACTGTGTGGGTGTCGACACCACAGCCCCCCAGTTTCTTAATGAGAACAGGGTAAGGGACAGTGTCAAAAGCCTTCCGGAAGTCCAGGAAGATTATATCCACTGCTACCCCTGCGTCTAATGATCTGGTGATCTGATCGTAAAAGGCCACCAGGTTGGTCTGACAGGACCTGCCACTAATGAACCCATGTTGGTTGCCCCTAAGCATGCAGTCTCCTGCTGGCCCCTCCTGGATGTGTGCCAGCATAATTTTCCCAAACAGCTTGCCTAGGATCGAGGTGAGACTAACCGGCCTATAGTTTCCCGGGTCCTCCTTCCTCCCTTTTTTGAAGATGGGGACCATGTTGGCCCCCTTTCAGTCCTCTGGTACCAACACCAGAGCACCACGAGTGCTCATAAAGTTGTGCCAGGGGACTTGCAATGACCTCGGCCACTTCCTTTAGAACTCTAGGGTGGAGATCATCCGGGCCGGCTGACTTGAATACGTCCAACCCCTCCAGAAGCTCCCTTACTAAATCCTCGCTAACCCGTGGCCCAGGTGTGCCTCCCCCGGGGCCCGAGGGGGGCCCAGCAGGGAGGTGGCTGTTCTGGTCCCTACTTAGGAAGACGGAGGCAAAGAAATCATTAAACATGTTAGCTTTGCCATCTGGTGTGACGACCAAGTTACCCATGTCGTCCTGCAAGGGCCCCACATTACCCGAGACCTTCTTTTTACCCTCTACATATTTAAAAAAAAGACTTCTTATTGTCCTTAATCTGGGAAGCTAGTCCTAATTCCATCTCTGGCTTGCCTTCCTAACTGCCCCCCTACATCCCCATGCAACTACAGAATAGTCCTGCCTGGTGATGACCCCTTCTTTCCATTGGGTGTAAGCCTCCTTTTTAGCAAGGAGACATTCCCAGATTCTTTTGCTGAGCCACGGAGGCTTGTGTGCCCTCCTGCTCCCTTTGATTCTCATTGGGATTACCTTCCTTTGGGCTTGGAGGATCGTCTCCTTAAGGAGCGACCACTCTCCTTGGACACCTGGCTCCCCACCCCCCCGGGACCTCAGCTCTTCTCCAACTATCCTCCTTAACTCATTGAAGTCTTCCCTCCTAAAATCTAGGGCTGCTGCCTTACTGCATGCCTTTGCCACCTTGCACTGGATGGTGAATTCCAGCAGGCGATGATCGCTGTCGCCCAGGTGGTCGAGCACCCGCAGCCCCCTCACCATGACTCACGTCATGAGTTCCCCAACCTGTAGGTATGGTGCTGGTTGTTCCTCCCCAGGTGCATCACTTTGCACTTGTCCATCCCATCCTATTCTTATCCACCCACCTTGTAACCTGTCTAGGTCTGATCGTAGCCTGTTGCTTCCTTCTAGTGTGCCCACATCCTCCCACATCTTAGTGTCATCTCCATATTTGAACAGGGTGCTTTTTACCTCCTCGTCCAAGTCACTAATGAAGATGTTGAACAGTACGGGCCCGAGGACTGAGCCCTGGGGGACTCCACTGCCAACATCCCTCCAGGTTGAGAAGGACCCATCCACTACCACCCTCTGGGTGCGGCCCACCAGCCAGTTGGTGACCCAATTGACTGTGTGGGTGTCGACACCACAGTCCCCCAGTTTCTGAATGAGAACAGGGTGAGAGACAGTGTCAAAAGCCTTCCAGAAGTCCGGGAAGACTATATCCACTGCTACCCCTGCATCTAATGATCTGGTGATCTGATCGTAAAAGGCCACCAGGTTGGTCTGACAGGACCTGCCACTGATGAACCCGTGTAGGTTGCCCCTAAGCATGCAGTCCCCTGCTGGCCCCTCATGGATGTGTGCCAGAATAATTTTCTTCAAACAGCTTGCCTAGGATCGAGGTAAGACTGACTGGCCTATAGTTATGCGGGTCCTTCTTCTTCCCCTTTTTGAAGATGGGAACCACGTTGGCCCTCTTCCAGTCCTCTGGCACCACACAAGAGCACCACACAAGAGCACCACACAAGAGTGCTCGTAAAGCCATGCCAGGGGTCCTGCAATGACCTCAGCCAATTCCTTTAGAACTCTAGGGTGGAGATCATCCAGACAAGCTGACTTGAATACGTCCAACCCCTCCAGAAGTTCCCTAACTAAATCCTCGCTAACCTGTGGCCCAGGTGTGCCTCCCCTGGGGTCCGAGGGGGGCCCAGCAGGGAGGTGGCTGTTCTGGTCCCTACTTAGGAAGATGGAGGCAAGAAAATTGTTAAACATGTTAGCTTTGTCATCTGGTGTGACGACCAAATTTCCCAACACATCCTGCAAGGGTCCCACATTACCTGGAACCTTCTTTTTACCCCCTATGTATTTAAAGAAGGACTTCTCATTGTCCTTAATCTGGGAAGCTAGTCCTAATTCCATCTCTGCCTTGGCCTTCCTGACCGCCCCCCTACATACCCAAGCGACTGCAGTATAGTCATCCCTGGTGATGTCCCCTTCTTTCCTTTGGGTGTGTGCCTCCCTTTTAGCAAGGAGACATTCCCAGATGCTTTTGGTGAGCCATGGAGCCTTGTGTGATCTCCTGCTCCCTTTGATCTTCATTGGGATTACCTTCCTTTGGGCTTGGAGGATCGTCTCCTTAAGGAGCGACCACTCTCCTTGGACACCTGGCTCCCCTCCCCTCTGGGACCTCAGCACTTTCCCAACTATCCTCCTTAGCTCATTGAAGTCTGCCCTCCTGAAATCTAGGGCTGTTGCCTTACTGCAGGCCTTTGCCACCTTACTCTGGATGGTGTTCCCGACCCCATGCTTCCTACCCACACTCAGTTTATCTTCTGGTGCAGCTCTGTTTTTCCTAGAAGGGTAGAAACTGGTTCCCTTTAAGCACAGACACAAGTGACAATTTTGGCCCAATCTTGCCACAGACCATGGTTTATAGCCATGGCCAAAACACAGGTACAAGGCTGCAGACCACTTCAAAAGTGGCTAATTGGGTGAATATCTCTCTCCTCATTCCATAAGGGTTCAGATGAAGACATTGCAAAACATAATGCCTGCTGTAATTTGGGTCTGCACTTCATAGGCAGAGGAAGGGGCTGTGAACACCACCCCCCACATCAAGCAAGTCTGTGGAGGGGAAGGGCCTGGAGAAAATTGAAGCCCCCATGGTGAAGAAGGGAG
This sequence comes from Crocodylus siamensis, assembly GCF_052110815.1. NCBI lineage: Eukaryota > Metazoa > Chordata > Crocodylia > Crocodylidae > Crocodylus > Crocodylus siamensis. Next base: position 49,400,718 of record NC_143409.1, read on the forward strand.
TGGGGCAGGGGCTGGAGTGAATAGGGCCCCAGAGAGGGTTGTGGTATGGTCAGAGCCCAGACAGCTCAACCAAGGGTGTGGGCGAGGCTCCCACTTCTGCGTGCACCCTGGGAGAGACATGTTGGGGGCATGTACCCTCCCGAATTTGTGCATGGGGTGGAGGCGGACTGCCGCTGAAGGCTGGATTACTGCACCCTGCTGTCTTTGGCCTGGAAGCCGCACAATGCTCTGTGCCTGCCACTACCAGGCTGTGTGGATTCCCGTGCCCATCCAGTGGAAGAAGGCACATGGTGTGACACAGCTCCTGAGGCAATGGCTGTGGGACACAGAGCCCCAGCCTGAAGTGACAGCCTACCTCCACCCCACATGCAGATCCTAGGGGCATGTGCTCTGCATGCTTCCTCTGGGGTGCACGCAGTGGCAGGAGCCCCCCTCTATTTCTGGACAAACCGTCCTGGCACCAACCATTCCACAGCCCACCTCTGGGATCCATTTACCCCATCCCCTGCCCCCTCCCTGCTCCCTCTCTCATTGTGGGGTCCTCGATCTTCCCTCAAAAGGAGAAAGGGTCTCCCCATGCCCTGTCCCCATCACAGACTTGCCCACTGTGGTGGGCAGTGCTCCACACACCGCTAGGCTGCTGCAGACTGTGGCTGCATGACTGTGTCTATGCATGCCCCTCCACACCTGAGCTGTCCTGCAGCCCTCTAACACTGCCACCACTGCCCTGCATTTGTGGGGGGGTAAGTCCCTTTAGCCCTAGGCTGCCACCACCTAGCCGCACTGCCTCCCAGTCTGAAGCTGTTTTCAGGGTGGGAGAGGGGAAAGGAAGAAGTAGTGGTTTAGTCTGGGGTTTTTTCAGCCCCTGCTGGGCAGTGGGGTGGGTGTACTGAAGCACCCTTGAGGTGGTGGGAGGAGGCTCCAATTCACCTGCCCGACCCTCCAGTCCTGGCCAGGGAACTCCTAAAATGAGCTCCCTCTGCTCCCTTCCCCACCCCCATTCTGAAAATGGTGCACACTCCCAGGGAGGAGGAGTCATTGCTGGGGGAAATTGGCTGTAGGCTCCAAGTCAGAGGCTACATTTCCCTCCCTCCTGAAACCAACAGTGAACTTCTTTTTTTCCTGGAGGATCATTGCAACTCAGAAGGCTTCCTGTAAAGCCTTTGCAGCTACAGCAAGGAGATGCACTTCTGTCTGCACCCTTTCTGTCCCAAACTGTTGAGCGACCCCTGTGGGCAGTGATGGCTTACGTGGATGCCCTTCTTAGGGAGGCATCAACCCATGTATTTTCCCCTGCGTTCAGTAAACTTCTTTATCTTCTCCAGTTCTGACATCTCTGTAGGGTCTCTGAATTCAACTGTGGCATGACCGGGCCACACTGTTTCTGCTTTAATTTGTTTTCCCTTTGGCTCAAGCCAAAATGAAAGGATCCTGGTTTATACAGTGCCTGATACAAGCTGAGGGAAACAGAGTTAAGGTGATGAGGTGAGGCTAGGTCTAACCTAAGTCTAAGTCTTGCATGTCCTGGAAGACTTTGGGGTTGAACTCCCAGTTCTGAAATGGCCCAAGGCAAAGTTAGGGCAACTTCCACTCCAGATGTGGCATCTACAAGGTCTTTCTAATACCCTCTATACAGGTTGGAGGTCATGTTACGAAAAGGATGTGGACATACTTAACAAGGCTCAAATAGAGCTTCCAGAACAATGTGAAGCCAAAGACACCAGCTATGAAGCAAGAAACTAATGAACTTCTGGCTCTTCAGCTTCATCAAGAGGACATAAAGAAGTCACCATCACCAAGGAAGTGTCCATTGGAGACCTTGCTGGCAGGCACATATCCTGGGGCTGGGGGAGGGGGGGCATTCCCCTTTAATTCCTGCTCCACCCAAAGCTAAAACCAACTGCCTGGCAGTGACAGCAGCATTTCCATTCAGGCAGCAGTGAGGGAGTCCATTGACTCCATGGCTTATTATAATTTGCTTCACTCCTTCCACCTGTGGATGACACCAAGCTGGGGGAAGCAGTAAATACACTGGAGGGTAGGGCTAGAATTCAGGGAGATGGTGACAATTTGGAAGACTGGAGCAAAACAAATCTCCTGAGGTTCAACAAGGACAAGTGCAAAGTCCTGCACTGAGACAAAACAATCCCATGCACAAATACAGGCAGGGGACTGACTGGATAAGCAGCAGCTCTGCAGAAAAAGGACTTGGGTGTTACAGTGGACAATGAGATGACTAGGAGCCAGCAGTGTGCCCTTGCTGTGAAAAAAGCTAACACCACCCAGGCTGCATGAGTAAGAGTGTTGCCAGTAGATTGAGGGAAGTGATTCTTCCCCTCTATTCAGCACTGATAAGGACACATCTGGAGTCCTGTGTCCGGTTTTAGGAACCTGGTATAGAAAGGATGTGGACAAATTGAAAAGAGTCCACCAGAGGGCAATGCAAATGGTTTAGGGGCTGGGGACTGTGACTTGTGAGAAGAAATGAGGGAACTGGGCTTATTGAGTCTGGAGAAGAGAAGAGCGAGTTGGGATTGAATAGCAGCCTTCAGCTCCCTGCAGGGGGGTTGAGAAGAGGATGGAGCTGGACTGTTTTCAGTGGGGGCAGATGACAGAACAAGGAGCAATGGGCTCAAGCTGCAGCAAAGAAAGTTGAGGTGAGGTATTAGAAGAAACTCTCTCATCAGAAAGGTAGCAAAGCTCTGGAAAAAAGTTACTTTGGGTTATCCTTGGAGGTTTTGAAAAACTGAGAAGAGAAAACATTGTCTGGGATGAGATAGCTGGGGCTCGTCCTGCTTTGAGCAGGGGGCTAGACTAGATGTGACCTCCTGAGGTCTCTTCCAATCTGAATTTTCCATGATTCTATATCGGGGCAGGCAATTATTTGGGTTGGAGGGCTGCTTTCTGAGTTTTGGCCAGCTGTCCAATGCCACATGAACCTACTCATCATTGGACATGTGTGAATGGGAAGACAAGAACCTAATGGTGTTCAACACCGAAAAATGCAAGGTTCTCCACCTTGGCAGGAAAAACCTGCAGCATCCTTATAGGCTTGACAGTGCTACGTTGGCTAGCGCTAAGGAAGAAAGAGACTTGGGGGTCATCATTGACCACAAGATCAGCATGAGCCTGCAATGCGATGCTGCAGCTACTAAAGCAACCAAAATGCTGGCGTGCATCCATAGATGCTTCTGAAGCAAATCCCGGGACGTCATTCTCCCCTTGTACTCGGCCTTGGTGAGGCCGCAGCTGGAGTACTGCATCCAGTTTGGGGCTCCACAATTCAAAAAGGACGTGGAGAAGCTTGACAGAGTTCAGAGAAGTGCCACGCGCATGATCAGAGGTCAGGAAAACAGACCTTATGACGACAGGCTGAGAGCCATGGGGCTCTTTAGCCAGGAAAAGCACAGGCTCAGGGGTGATCTGATGGCCACCTATAAGTTTACCAAGGGTGACCACCAGGATCTGGGGGAACATTTGTTCACCAGAGCGCCCCAAGGGATGACGAGGTCGAACGGTCACAAAGTCCTGCGAGACCGTTTCAGGCTGGACATAAGGAAGAATTTCTTTACTGTCCGAGCCCCCAAGGTCTGGAACAGTCTGCCAGTGGAGGTGGTTCAGGCACCTACATTGAACAGCTTCAAGAGCAAATTGGATGCTTGTCTTTCTGGGATCCTATGACCCCAGCTGACTTTCTGCCCTTTGGGCAGAAGGCTGGACTTGATGATCTTCTGAGGTCCCTTCCAGCCCTAATGTCAATGAAATCTATGAATTACCCTCTTCCCTTTTTAATGGTGTTTCGTGGTTCCACTACTCCAGCGCCCCTTCATTCTGCCATGCTGGTTTACTACTCCTAATCATGTCACACCCATTTCAGAGCCCTTCAGACTGTTTTATTAAAAATGTGAACCCAGGGGTAGAAATATTAACTCAGGTGAACATGAGCTTAGGTGTAGAAATCACTTTCAAGGAAGCTTTGGAGGTGCTGGACAGAGGCTCAAGAAAGCTAGATTTTATTTAGTGAATCTGGCAAAGAGACAAATAGTTGACTCAAAAGACCCCAGGATGAAAAAACAACATCTTTGGAGTATTTTTAGTTTGTTGGGTTTTTATATGTAATATACGATAACACCAATTCATGCTCTTTCCAATAAGATGGGGGGGGGGGTTCCTACAATATTAAGTAGAATAACCTAGCTTTAGGCCTCTACTTATTAGTGAATTGTTTACTTTCTTTTTAACTGGAGAAAGATGTGTGTTGTGTTCTATGTGATGCAACACCTCAGCATCTGCACCTGCTTTTTCAAAAGCCGAGATCCAACCATGCTTACTGGAATATGAATGAATACAACCATTGATTGAGGCTATAACAATCGCAGGAAAACCTGGCTGATCCCTCTGTTACTGAGAAAACCTCTGGCAAATGCAAGACTAAGATGGAAGAATGCTATAATGACCTTGGGGTGTATAAGAGGGGCCCCATCAAGGAGATCCATGGCAACAGGATCAAAGAGAGAGAGATAAGGGTGGGTGGAATCACATTACTGTGATTGCCCATGTGAATGAGAATGCCTCCAGTAGGAAATGAGTTCCCGGTCCTGCGTCTGTGGAAACCAGCATCAAATGGGCCTATGTTAGGAAATCTCCAAACAGTTTCCCATGACTCATGAACAAATCTCAGGAGGGAAATCTTTCTTCACTGTGCAGCCTGGAGTTAAGAGCAAAAGTAAGCACTGAAAGGGGAAACTGACTGGTGGTCTCACTTCAACTTCAGCAAAGTCTCTGGATGACTTTTCCCTCCTGCTGGGACAGGGGAGATCATTACTGACAGCCCCCAACCAAGAGTCTGTAGCTCATAGGTGGCTCACTCCCAGACAGACAGACAGACAAAGCAAGACCTTTCCTATATGCCAAGGACAATGATGAGTGAGCAGAGACAAATGGGTGGTTAGAGCCATTGATGGATGCAGCAATATAAGGATGGATGGGCCACAAAGTCTGGACAAACAGAGGGGCATCCCAGACAGGTAGATGGAGACAAGGATGGGAAGGGCAGCTGATCCTGCTTCTTTCCCCACATGCCTTCCACTCCTTTCTTCCCAACTGAGACATCTCCTGAATCAAGCCAGACTCTCATATATACCAACTGGACTGTGTCCTGCCCCTAGGGCTCCTACCTACCCCCATAACGTGGGGGAGCCCATCCACTGCCCCCTGTGCATAAGCTAATCTCTCCATTAAGCTCAGAAGAGTCCTACCAGATGCAGGCAGTGTGAGACCCAGGACATATAGGCCAGTTCCAAGCAGCCTCTGTAGCAGGATATTAGAGATCACCCTCCCCCATGCACACCTGCACTCAACCTTCTACAGACACGTACATAGCTCCTTGCACCTCTGACATCACACATCCGGCCTAGTGTGTGGCCTGACATTGCAGCAATGCAGAGGCACCAACCACAGAACTTTCCATTGGCTTCTGAGGTCAAACATATCTGGGGAGACTGAAGCTGAGCTAAGGAGCCTTAGGTAGCACCATGCACAGAATAAGCAGTATGGGGCTGAAGCTGCAGAGCACCCAAACTTGTCCTCAGAATGACCTCATTTAAACATTGTAAATTTGTGACCCCAAAATGATGCAGACAAGATCAACAAATCATGAATACAGTATTACAATATTTATGGGCTTTACATTTTTCATTTAAAACATTTAAAATCATTGTAGCTTCTTAGATTTAAGAAATAACATTTTATGCAAAGTCTGGAAAAGCTATTAAATGACATTTAATTCAACTGTTTTAACTGTGGATTATATTTACTGTGCTTCCATACCATTAAACAACCCTAAATGTCATGGTTGCTAAATTCAGACTTAAAAGTATATAGTACACAGAAATAATAACAGTAATTGCAGTCTAGTTTCCTGTAATGTTCACTGTTAATGTTGCTATGCTTGCTCAATACCACCATCTCTCTAAACTCCCACTACAAAGAAACCAATACAGACCAAACGAAAATTAAATGAATGCATCATATTCAATAACACTTTCTTTTAGTAAGAAAAAGAGTAAGTACAATGCTATATTCACTAATGATGTCCCTGAGAAAATAAATAGTTGGCCTGTCTACACATGTGTTTTAATGCACATTAACCTATTTTAATGTGCATTAAAGTGTCACAAAAGCCATGCACTTTCACCAATGTGCATTAAAAATAGGCTAATGAACCTTTTTCTAGTACCTCACAATGGAGGTACAAATTTAATGTGCATTAGCAAAAGCTCATTACTGAATGTGTAGATGCACTCATATATACAGTGTTTATCAATGTAAATTATAACTTATTCTAACTATAGTCTTAAACTACAAATAACACACATAGAAGACAGCCTAAACATTAAACTGACATTACTTTGTATAGGAATTTAGCAGAGAAATATGGTTATATACAAGGTCTCATGCTCAGTCACATTTAAAAGCTTTACTATTACCTGAATTAGTGTGACACCTGGGCCTAAGCACCCCAACACAACTTGTCAAAGTTTGGTCATGTGGTAGGGAAAAGCATCCATGTCATATTTCTCTGTCATATAAACATATTTCAGCCAGCCAATATGAACATACTGATTTTACATCAGCTTCCTATAGTGTACAAGAGCCTTGTTTTGGAGCTGCAACTGTCATACATGGACAAAACTGCCATGCATGAGAAACACATATTTATAAACAGGAAGCATATTCATCATAATTGATCAACACTCTTGAGCATCTTTGCTACCTCATTTTTATAGTTGAGAGCCCAAATAAGGTCACCCAAGGTTAGACACCACTGCCATAAAGGGTGGAAAGGGATGCATAAAACTACAGATAGGAAATGGGAATGGAAGGTAAAATCGGTACCAGTGGAGAAACAGGTTGATAGACAGACTAATGACGGGATGGATGGGCAGAAGGATCTTCCAGCAGGAAGAGGATCTAAGATTTAGAAAAAGGGGATTCATATGAGATAACACCACACACATTTTTCTCCACTTAAAGCTAAACTAGATGCTTTACTATTATGCTAGGAGGGCTAGTACTATAGTATTCAGTTTAAAAATCAAGGCATAAAAAAAATATAGCTACTGGAGTGTGCACTAGATTTTATATGATAATAGCAAAAGTCTGCTGGATTAAAGGTTTTCTAAAAACCCAAATTAGGCAAAAATATTCAAAATAGTCCAAAGATTTAAAAAAAAAAAAAAAATCACACAAACATAGAAAATTAGGGCTAGAGATGACTGTAGGAAGTCATCTAGTCCAACACCTTGCTCAAAGCAGCACCATCCCCAACTAGATCACCCCAGCCAGGGCTTTATCTACCTGGGTCTTAAAAAACACCCAAAGATGGAGATTCCACAGCCTCTATGGATAACCAGTTCCAGTGCTTTATTACCCATCTCTTGAGAAAGATTTTCTTAACACCTCACCTCCTCTTCTTTTGTTGTAACTGGAGACCATTGATCCTTATTCTGTTATTTGCCTCCACTAAGAAGTCTAGTTCCATTGTTTTTGGAAACACCCTTCAGGGGGCTGAAGGCTGCTATTAAATCCTCCCTCTCCTTCGCCCCACCCCATCTTCTCTTCTCTAGATTAAATAAGACCAGTTTCCTCAGCCTCTCCTCAGAGCCATATGCCCCAGACCCCCAACCATTTTTACTGCACTCTGCTGGACTCTCTCCAATTTTTTCACATCTTTCTGTAGTGGGGACCCCAAAACTTGGCACAGGACTCCAGATGTGGCCTCACTAGTGCTGAATAAAGGGGAAGCATCTCCTCCCTTAAACTGCTGGCAATGCTTCTATTAATATAGCCCAGAATTTCATTAGCCTTCTTTGCAACAGGGGCACATTACTGGTTCGTATTCAACTTATTGTCCACTGTAACCCGGTGGTCCTTTTCTGCAAAAAATATTGTGCAATTCATCCTGTGGCTATTGTAGTTCAATATGCCTATAAAACAAAATCTAACCTTCTTGAGCACCTTGTTAATAACTCCAACTTGTCATGGTCAGTCATTTCCACACTGAAGTTCATATGATCTCAACTGAGTGAAGTTTTTAGATGCAGGGCTCTGAAATAGAAGAGAGACATTTCTAGGAAGGGCTGACAGACAGCAACACTGTAGAAGAAAGGATCGGTTGAATAGTGGAAGATCAAAAGCTTTGAAAAGGACAGAGGGGTGTTCACACCTGTGGAGTGGTGAAAGATTAGCAGGAATCAGGAATATGATGATGAGCCATGAAGTCAATGGACTCCTTCATCACCTCCCAAATAAAAGGCTGTTGTTTTAAAGTTTGGATAGAGCAGGAATCAAAGGGGAGTGCAATTGCATGCCCCCAGATACACCTCTGTCCCCAAGTCTAGGAAGCCTTGAGTCTCTGGCTGACAAGCTCTACTAATTAACTGGCTAGCTTTGTGATTAGCTGCTGGGAGTACAGCCCACCAATTTCTCCCCAGCTGTGACAGCAAACTCCAGGCCAGCCAACAGTTCTGGCCAATGGCTGCTGAGGTAAGCCTCCCAGTTCCTATGCTCTGCAGCTTTCCTGGTTCATGACCCTGATTTGGTTCCTGGACTTCCCATTGGATCTGTTTCCTGGTTTCTTGACTCTGATTGGCTCTATCATTGGATTTCAACTTGCAGACGGCCACTTTGATCTGATTCCTGGCCCCTGACTGGTGTTATATTGTGTGATGTGCTTAACGTAAGGTGGAGTACCTTACATTTATCTATATTGAACATCATCAAGTTTGTATCTGCCCACTTACAAAGTTTACCCAGGTCAGCCTGGATCACTAGCCTGTCCTCCAGTGTGCACACTATGCCCCAAAGTTTAGTGTCATCGGCGAACTTAGCCAGTGCGCTTCTGACAGCAATGTCCACATCACTGATAGAGACGTTAAGAGGAACTGATCCATGGACAGAGCCTTGGGGGACTCCCCTGGTCATGGGGTACCATGATAATTCACTGCCATCAATCACTACTCTCTAGGTCTGATCTTGGAGCCAATTACCCAGCCATCAGACTGTGGTGAAGGCGAGGCCACAGTTGCCCATTTTTTCTGTGAGAAGGTCATGGGACACCAGATCAAAAGTTTTTTAAAGTCCGGATAGATGACATCAATCTCTTCTCCCTTGTCCACATGATATGTCACCTGGTCATAGAAGGAGATGCAATTGTTTAGGCAAGACCTACCTGTGACCAACCTGTGCTGGCTATGCCTCAGGATGTTGCCTTTGGCCAGCTTATCCAGAAAGTCACCTTGATAATTTTCTCCAGAATCTTTCTGGGGATTGAGGTCAAACTGACTGGTCTGTAATTCCCAGGATCAACTTTCTGCCCTTTTTTGAAGATGGATACCACATTGGTCTTTTTCTAGTTTTCAGGTACTTCACCTGAGTGCCATGAATTTTTGAATATTTTTGCCAACGCTTGGACTATGACACCTGCCAATTCCTAGAGTACTCTGGGGTGTAATCTGTCAGGACCAGCTGACTTGAAGGTGTCCAGCCTCTCAAGGTGATCCTTTACTAGATCAGCACTTATTCTGGGTATAAATATGCCCTCACCCTGGCTGTCCCATGTCTTGCTAGGCAGAGTGGTCCCACTGGACTGATGAAAGACCTAAACGAAGTACCCATTGAGCAGATTGGCCTTTTCCCGAGTGTCAGTTAGCACCTGTCACCTTTGGTTCAGCAGGGGTTCAATGTTACCCTTGCTTTTTTTCTGACTCTCTACATATCTGGAAGAAAAAACCCACAGCATGCTTATAGGCTCAGCAATGCTATGCTTGTTAGCACCATAGCTGAGCCTATAAGCATGCTGTGGGTTTTTTCTTCCAGATATGTAGAGAGTCAGAAAAAAAGCAAGGGTAACATTGAACCCCTGCTGAACCAAAGGTGACAGGTGCTAACTGACACTCGGGAAAAGGCCAATCTGCTCAATGGGTACTTCGTTTAGGTCTTTCATCAGTCCAGTGGGACCACTCTGCCTAGCAAGACATGGGACAGCCAGGGTGAGGGCATATTCACCATGGCTGAAAGAGATCTGGGCGTCATGATTGACCATAAGATGAACACAAGCCACCAATGCGATTTTGCTGCTGGCAAAGCAAACTATACTCTGGCTTGCATCCATAGATGCTTCTCAAGTAAGTCTCAGAATGTCATCCTCCCACTGTACTCAACCTTGGGGAGGCCACAACTGGAGTACTGCATCCAATTCTGGGCTCAACAATTCAAAAAGGATGTTGAGAAACTTGAGAGAGTCCAGAGAAGAGCCACGCACATGATCAGAGGGCAAGACGATAGGCCCTATGAAGAGAGGCTAAGAGCCAGGGGACTCTTCAGCCTGGAAAAAAGTGCAGGCTCTGGAGCGACCTGGTGGCTGCTTATAAGTACATAAGGGGTGTACATCAGGATCTGAGAGAATGTCTGTTCACCAGAGCACCCCAAGGAAAAACAACAGACCAATGGTCATAAACTCCTCCAAGACCATTTTAGGCTGGACATAACAAAAAATTTCTTTACTGTCCAAGCCCCCAAGATCTGGAATAAACTTTCTCGAGAAGTGGTGCAGGCACCTACTCTGGACTCATTCAAGAAGTGTTTGGATGCTTATCTTGCTGGGATCCTTTAACCCTAGCTGACTTCCTGCCCCTGGGGCAGGGGGCTGGACTCGATGATCTTGGAGGTCCCTTCCAGCCCTAACATCTATGAAATCTACAAAGAGCACTAAGAAGGAGAGAGGGTCATTCATATGTATGGGGTGGGGAGAGATTATAAGAAATCAGAGAGATAACAGTGAGCCATGAAGTCAATTGACACTCTCAGTACTGCCTGAATAGAAATTCCACTATCCCTCTGTGAGGGTGTGGGGTCTAGGAGCAACTGTGAACTCCCTAGCGCCCCCTGCCATGTCCAATTCGGTAGTCCAGCACCCTCTACTCGCCCGCCATGTCTTTGCTGTTCTATGTTCAGTTTGGGAGGCTGCCTTGTCTTGTCTTGGAACGGGTATAGATCAGTGCGGTGTCCGAGTGTGGGTACCCAGTACACCCCTGCCTTATGGGCAATGCGTGCCTCCAACCTCCCCTTTAGCATGCCCCAAGCCTCGCAGCTCTTCCGGGATGTTCTTCAGTCCCTTGCCCACTAGCACCCTTCTCTGGTGCCCCTGGGCTCACCATGCCCTGGTGTCCCTCTCTGGCACCCCTGGGCCTGTCACCCACTTGTCACCCACTCTCTGGTGCTCCTGGGTTTTTTGTTGCCCCCTCTGGGGCCTGGGCCACGCCTCTTGCACCCACTGGCACCCCTGGGGCCTGTCACTCACTTGGCACCCACTGCCCCACTCTGGGGCCTGTGCCGCACTTCTCGTGGCTGGGGTACTATTCCCCACACTCTGAGTGCCACTCTGGCACTCTAAACACTGTGCCCCACTGGCACTATGTGCTGTGCCCCCCGCTGGGCACTGGGAACCCCCAAGCTACTGGGGAGCCCCCGTGAGGCCTCCTCTCACCCTTACAGCCTCACCCAGTCCTCCAGTGTAAGGATAACTATAACAAAACCACAAGCCAAGAGGCTACAACATAAACACGAAGCCTACCGGCATGACATGATCGTGCGCCCCCCCCGGGCTCATAAACCCAGCTCTCCAGTGCTGGCTCTCTCTGTCCTACCTGTAACCAGGTTCGCTCTCTCTCTCTCCTCGCATCATCGCAGCCGGTCAAACCACCTCCACTGACCCGGCTGCTCAGCTCTGCCACAGAGCTGTGGCTCCTGCGGCTGCCAGAGGGGAACTGCTCCTGAGCCTAGGCCTGAGCTGTTATAAAGGGCCCGGCCCTGCCCCCTTCCAGTCACCTGACCGGCTGGTTGCCCTAGCAACCCGCAGCTGCACCGCCCTGCTGATTGACAGCCGGCCATCTGTCTTTCCTTAAGGCACAGGACACCTCAATGCTCTTGTGACACTCTCCCAGGCATTTAGATTTAAAGTCTGCGTGGAACAGGAATTACACATTGGTGAAACTGGACCAGGCCCACCATGGATTCGGCTGTGCTCTCAAGTCTAGTAAGTCTAAAGAGGCTGAGAACCACTGGGGGAAGGAGACCTACTGAATTCATTACCTTGCCTTCCAGACTCTTCCCAAAAAGGGACAGATTAATATTAGGGTGGACAGACAGAAGTGAGCTTACAGCAGGGGATGGAGGAGACTGTGAGACTTGCATCAAGGCTGGGAGAGCGATGAAAGGTTGAATAGATGGACAGCCAGCAAGACATGTCCATCTATCCTAAATCCCAGAAACATAGGGGAGAGGGAGACATGAACATAGATTGAATCATAGGGAGAGGATGGATCATAATGAGTGCAAGCAGACAGAGAGCGAGGTGGGTTGGCTGAGGAGACAGATTGGATGGCTGAGCTCCAAAGAAGGGATAAGACAACATCACCTACCTATTTGCAACATAGTGCTCTGCATGGATTTGTAATGCCAGCCATGTTTTTCATCCTTTGGAAGGTCTCAGAGTCTCTCAGAAGCCCCATTCCCTCGAAACAATGGCGGGAGAGAATGCAACTCTGAGCCACATCTCTGAGATCAGAGACAGGAGAACAGTCTGAGTGACCTGGCTGAGACCTGAAGAGGAGGTGACTGTGGATGAGCAACACCTATTCTACATGGGGAGGCTCTGGATTTCTGTCTGGAAGGAGAACAGACAGGAGGAGGCCATGATGACTCGCTCTGCCCTGTGGGAATGGGACTCTGATCTGTACCAGTGTTGTATACAAATCTAGCCTCACTGCTATAACAGAGAAGTTTTTCTTGCTGTCCCAAGCGCTTTGTTCTCTTCCTGCTCTTCATGCAAGCAGCAGGGCATGTGTCTGGATCAGAGCACAGAGATCACTAGGTACAGAGCTGGAGCTGCCTTTGGAGCTGCTGCCTTCTTTGTCATGACCTTCCTCCTCCTCCTGCAAAGGTATTTGCCACTCCATCCACCCCTTCCACTTTCCTGCCATTTGCATGTTGCTGTGTGTCAAAAATTCTATTTTCTCATGTCTGACTAATCTAGTCTCTTTTTATGACCAGGTTACAAAACACCTGGACACAGGAGGAGGGGTTTATATTGTTTACTTAGACTTCAGGAAGGTCTTTGATATGGTACCCCACCCCATCCTGGTGAACAAGTTAAGAGGCTGTGACTTGGATGATTACACAGTCCAGTGGGTGGCAAATTGGCTACAGGGTTGTACCTAGAGCGTCGTGGTGGATGGGTCGGTATTGATTTCAAAGGGAGTGGGTAGTGGGGTCCTGCAGGGCTCGGTCCCTGGACTGATACTCTTCAATGATTTCATCAGTGACTTGGATGAGGGAGTGAAGTGTACTCTGTCCAAGTTTGCGGATGATACAAAACTGTGGGGAGAAGTGGACACACCGGAGGGCAGGGAACAACTACAGGCAGACCTGGACAGGTTGGACAAATGGGCAGAAAACAATAGAATGCGATTTAACAAGGAGAAATGCAAAGTGCTGCACCCAGGGAGGAAAAATGTCCAGCACACCTACTGCCTAGGAAATGACCTGCTCAGCAGCACAGAAGTGGAAAGGGATCTCGAAGTCCTAATGGACTCCAAGATGAACACGAGTCGCCAGTGTGACAAAGTCATCAGCAAAACTAACTGCACTTTATCATGCATCAGCATATGTATGACAAACAGAACCAGGGAGGTGATACTTCCCCATATCAGGCACTGGTCAGGCCACAGTTGGAGTACTGTGTCCAGTTTTGGGCACCACACTTCAAGAGGGATGTGGATAACCTGGAGAAGGTCCAGATAAGGGCCACTCATATGGTTAAGGGCTTGCAGGCCAAGCCCTATGAGGAGAGATGAAGGCACCTGGACCTCTTCGGCCTCCACTAGAGAAGGTTGAGAGGCGACCTTGTGGCTGCCTATAAATTCATCATGGGGGTGCAGAAGGGAATTGGTGAGGCTCTACTCACCAAGGCGCCCGTCAGGGTCACAAGAAATAATGGCCATAAGGTAGCAGAGAGCAGATTTAGACTGGGCATTAGGAAGAACTTCTTCACAGTAATGGCTGCCAAAATCTGGAATGGGCTCCCAAGGGAGGTGGTGCTCTCCCCTACCCTGGGGGTCTTCAAGAGGAGGTTGGATGGGCATCTGGCTGGGGTCATCTGAGCCCAGCACTTTTCTGTCTATGCAGGGGGTCAGACTCAATGATCTATTGAGGTCCCTTCGAACCCTAACATCTATGAATCTATGAATCAACCTTGACACAACACAAGATATCACATCCAAACCTGCCACTGTTAAAGCAGGAGAACCACAGCAACCAAAGCAACCAAATGCTCTGCTTCTATGAAATGCAGTTAATATATGCTTAGGAGATCCCACACAGAGGCCACACACCCTGCATGATAGAGAAGGGCAAAGCTCCTCCCCCACCCCCAAGTCCATACTAATTTGACCATGAGGTAAAATTCCTCCCTGATCCCAAATATAATGATTGGTCTGACCCTGAGCAGAGAGGCAAGAAGCTCCAGCCAGGAGCCTCCAGTTTTAACTTTCATATGTTCCCATGGGGTAATTTCCTACCCCTGATGCATATTTTGTGCAATATCTTAAAGTTAATTAATTTTTTTTTAATTCTTTTTTTGACATTGTCATTAACACTGAAGTGCACAATATCCCCAAAAAACAGCCAGCATACATGAATGGCTTGTTCTTTGTGAATGAAAAACTGACCAAGGTAACATGTTACCCCAGACATGAATGTTTTTTTCCATATGGGGTAATAACTTACCCCAAGCCCATGTTAACAGTAATGATCTGCCCCTGTTAATGACTCTCTCCCCTTTTTAATAATCTTGATATTCCATGAATCAAACTAGCCTTAGAAACTCCTCCTAACATAACTCTTACTTCCCATCTCTGTAGACTGTTTGTAAGTCTAGCTAGAGACATAGGTGTGCAAATGTCAGGGATGAACGATGTTGTAGCTATGATGATCCAGGATTAAATGTCCCATGAAGACTCTGCATATGGATAAAACAACAAGACAGGATCATAGAATTATAAAAAATGAGGTTGGGAAGGAACCTCATGAGGTCACATCTATTCCAACCCCTGCTCAAAGCAGGACTAGTCCCAGTTAGATCATCCCATCTAAGGCTTTGTCTAACCAGGTCTTCAAAACCACCAAGGATGGAGATTTCATCTCTCTGGGGAGCCTATTTCAGTTCTCTAGTGCCCTCCTCATAAGAATTTTTTTCCTAATATCTAACCTAAACTATTGTGATGCTCTTTTATAAATCTGTGGTGTGTCCACACCTTGAAGACTCTGCCCAGTACTGGTCCCCACAGCTCCAAAAGGATTTTGAAGACCTAGAGAAGGTCCAGGAATGGGCAACAAGGATGATCAGTGTTATGGAAATAACTTTCAGGAAAGCACTGGAATCACTATCAGGATGCCCAAGAAGGCTAGCTTAACTTTCATGGATCTGAAGGATTTCATAGATTTCATAGACATTAGGGCTGGAACGGACCTCGGGACATCATCGAGTCCAGCCCCCTGCCCAAAGGGCAGGAAGTCAGCTGGGGTCATAGGATCCCAGCAAGATAAGCATCCAATTTACTCTTGAAGGTGTTCAATGTAGGTGCTTGAACCACCTCCGCTGGCAGACTGTTCCAGACCTTGGGGGCTCGGACAGTAAAGAAATTCTTCCTTATGTCCAGCCTGAAGCGGTCTTGCAGGAGTTTGTGACCGTTCGACCTCATCATCCCTTGGGACGCTCTAGTGGACAAACGTTCCCCCAGATCCTGGTGGTCACCCCTGATAAACTTATAGGTGGCCATCAGATCACCCCTGAGCCTGCACTTTTCCAGGCTAAAGAGTCCCATGTCTCTCAGCCTATCATTGTAAGATCTGTTTTCCTGACCTCTGATCATGCACGTGGCTCTCCTCTGGACTCTCTCAAGCTTCTCCACATCCTTTTTGAATTGTGGAGCCCAAAACTGGATGCAGTACTCCAGCTGCGGCCTCACCAGGGCCGAGTACAAGGGGAGAATGACATCCTGGGATTTGCTCGAGAAGCATCTATGGATGCATCCAGCATTTTGGTCGCTTTACTAGCTGCAGCATCACATTGGAGGCTCATGTTCATCTTGTGGTCAATGATGACCCCCAAGTCTCTTTCTTCTGTAGTGCTAACCAACGTAGCACTGCCAAGCCTATAAGGATGCTGCAGGTTTTTCCTTCCAAGGTGGAGAACCTTGCATTTATCGGTGTTAAACACCATCAGGTTCTCGTCCGCACATTTGCTGAGCATGTCCAGGTCAGCCTGGATCACCCGCCTATCTTCTGGTGTGGATACTTTGCCCCAAAGTTTGGTGTCATTGGCGAACTTGGCCAGTCCACTTCTGACTCCAATGTCCACATCATTAATGAAGACGTTGAACAGTATGGGTCCAAGGACAGAGCCTTGAGGGACCCCACTGGTCACAGGGCACCACGATGAGCGACTGCCATCAATCACAACCCTCTGGGTCCGACCACGGAGCCAATTTCCCAGCCAGCATGGTGGAGCCAAGGCCACAACCGGCCAGTTTGGCCAAGAGGTGATCGTGGGATACCAGATCAAAGGCTTTTTTGAAGTCAAGATATATGACATCAATCTCTTCTCCCTTGTCCAGGTGATAGGTCACCTGGTCATAGAAGGAAATGAGATTGGTCAAACAAGACCTACCTGCAACAAACCCATGCTGGCTATCCCTTAGGATGTTAGCCTGGGCCAGTCCCTCAAGGATGGCCTCCTTAATAAACTTTTCTAAGATCCTCCCCAGGATAGAAGTCAGGCTAATGGGCCTGTAGCTAGCCGGATCCACTCTCTTCCCTTTCTTGAAGATTGGCACCACATTGGCCTTCTTCCAGTCTTTGGGCACTACACCCAAGCACCAGGAGTTTTCAAAGACCCATGCCAGGGGCTGGGCTATGACGCTCGCCAGCTCCTTGAGTACCCTGGGGTGCAGGTTGTCAGGGCCAGCTGACTTTAAGGTATCCAGATTCTCAAGATGTTCTTTCATGAGGTCAGCAATTATGGAGGGTAGGGGATCCCCATCACCTGGATTTCCCTGTCCCATAGCAGGCATGGGCATCCCATGGGACTGCTGAGAGACTGATGCAAATAACCTGTTTAATAGGTTGGCTTTTTCCTGGGCATCAGTTGTCAGTTGCCCCTCTGGTTTAGCAGGGGTCCAATGTTGCCCTTGCTTTTCCTCCGGCTCCCCACATATCTGAAAAAGGACTTTTTGTTGTCCTTGATGCCTGAAGCTAGTTGGAGTTCAGTTGCAGCCTTGGCTTTCCTGGTTTGCTCCCTGCAGGACCGGACCAGCGTGGAGTAATCCTCCTTGGAGGTAAATCCCATCCTCCATCCTTTGTAGGCTTTCCTTTTTAGCCGCAGGAGGTCCGCTAGGTCCCTGGAGAGCCAGGAGGGCTGCTGTGCCTTCTTGCTGCCTTTCCTCCATGTTGGAATAGATGTAGCTTGTGCATTGAGGATCGCTTCCTTGAGAAGCAACCACTCTTCTTGAACTCCCATCTCCCTGGGGTCATGGTCCCTGAGGGCCTGACCGACAAGCCTCTTGAGCTTGTCAAAGTTGGCTTTTCTGAAGTCAAGGACTTCTGTGTTGCTGACTGACTTGCCAGCTTTACGGCAGATGGTGAAGGTGATCAGCTCATGGTTGCTGTCACCCAGCTTCCCATCGATTACTATGTCACTGATTAGGTCGTCCCCCGTAGCCAGTACCAGGTCGAGCAGCGCTTTGCCTCTCATTGGCCCATAGACTTCTTGAGTCAGGTAGAGGTCATCCACGCATGAGAGAAAGCTTTGCAACCGCTCGGATTTTGCTGAGTGATCTTCCCACGAGATGTCCAGGTAATTGAAGTCACCCATGACCACCAAGGTCCTGGAGCAAGCGGCCTCAGTCAGTTCCCGGGCGAACTCCTGGTCAAGCTCGGGACTTTGAGTGGGAGGTCTGTAGTAGACTCCCACCGTTGTGTCCCCTGTGCCATTTTTCCCACGAATTTTTACCCAGAGGGTCTCTTGCTGTCCATGCTGATCGCCAACATCAGCTTGCAGGGACATGTAGCTTTCCTTCACATAGAGAGGTACACCCCCGCCCCTTTTGTCAACACGATCCCTCCTGTACAGGGTATAGCTCTCTATCCCCGTGGTCCAGTCATGGGTGGAGTCCCACCAGGTCTCCGTTATCCCAGTAACGTCATAATTCTTTGCACTGAGCAGGAGGATGAGCTCGTCCTGCTTGTTGCCCAGGCTCCTGGCATTAGTGTACAGGCAGGAAAGTGTGCCCTTGGGGGCTGTTGCCTTGCCCACAGATTGTGCCAGGGCTGAGGCAGGGGTGGTCTCCCTTAAGTGCCTTGGTCTTCTGGCTTTGCAAGGGTCACTCAGCAGGCCAGCAGTGGCAGTAGTCCCCCCATCCCCCAGCAGGCTTAGTTTAAAGCCCGGTGGAGCAGGTCAGCCAGCCTGGCTGAGAAGAGCCTCCTCCCCAGGGGAGAGAGGTGGAGGCCATCTCTTCCCAGCAGCTCACTGCCTCTCTCTCCAAAGAGCGGGCTGTGGTCATGGAAGCCAAAGCCTTCCCGATGACACCAGCTCCGCAGTCTTTGGTTCACTGCGTGGATCCTAATGGCTACAGGACTGATAAAATAGAAGCTTTTGATTATTTTGCCTCATTGGGGGGTTTTTTTAGACATAATATATGATATAGCAAATTAATGCACTTTCCAATAAAGATCTTTTTGCTTCTACTTTAAGCTGAATAACCCCTATAATAACAGGTCCCTAACATATAAGGAAAGGATCTAGTTTCTTTTTACTCAGGGGAAAATGTGTGATGTGCTATATGGGATGAAGTACCACGCCCTCCGCATCCCCATTTCAAAATCCTAGATCCACCCATGCCTGTGGGTCTAATCAATGGGTGGCTGCATCTGAAGAACTATCTGTTGTTTCTCTCTCATATGCTTATTAGTAGGAGGCACTATTCAAAATTTCATAGATTTTAGGGTCGGAAGACACCTCAGTAGATCATCAAATCTGACACCCTGTCCTGGGCAGGAAAGAGCATTGGGGTCAGATGACCTCAGCCAGGTGTTTGTCCAGTCTCCTTTTAAAGACCTCCAGAGTAGGGGAGAGCACCATTACTTCTATTTGAATTCTTGGTGTCCATTTTAGACCACACGTGGAGATGGTCTCTTTTCACAGAACTTGTGTCTCCAGCAGAGAGATGGCTGAGCTGAGGACGAGAGAAGCAAAGGTTTGCATTATGGCAAGATCTATCTCAGAATGCAGCAGACCCATGTCATGAGTGCATGGACTATGCCCCTATCAGGACCCAGCTGCTCCAAGGAGTGGATCGATCTGTGAAGTGAAGCTAGGCTCCAAGAACACAGGAAGACTTGGTTTTGAGTCCAGAGACATGCTTCCTGGTGGGTTTTTGCTGGCCTGGCCCACTGCATGAGCACAGTACAGATGAACTGCTAATCATATATGTAGGCCAGGTCTCCTCCTGGGGTAAACTGGCCCTTGCTCCAGTTGGTATCAAGAAGCCCAGACCTACCAGCTGTCATGGCTCAGCCATCCCTCTGTTGCAGTCCTTGTAGTAGAACAGTATTAGTGAATAATAACAGCAACTTCTGATGCTCCATCTGTCCTATTAATTGTCCTTAGACCTCTTCAGAGAATCATAGATAAGTCAGGCTATATGGAACCTTGAGAGATCACCTAGTCCAACCCCCTGCCTGAGGCAGGTTCATCCCTATCAAAACCATCCTATACAAATCTATAACCTAAACTCTTCACAAAACTACTCTCAACCCTGACACCACACAAGACAACATCACACCATAACACCCTTCTGTTCCTACTACTAATGAAAATCACAGATGAACTGCCCATAGCCTGGTAAAGGGTGACAATGAGCACAGCGGTTTAGAGGACCTACGCCCTGTCAGTTTAGAGGACCTAAGAGCTCCATAAGAGTCAAGAATCCAATTGCACTAGCCACACTGTTACCACCCAATCCATATCCAAGGCAAATAGGGATGGCTAGGCTATGGGGAAGCATTGTCCAACAATGAGGGCTTGTGTTGGGGCTCTTTGTGGTACTCTCAGAGCTTAGGTCCAATCTCCATCTTCTCTAGAATCTCCCTTCTGGTGTTTGATAATAATCTTCAGATCCCTGAATAATGGTTATACAGAGGATGGAAATGAATTTCTCTCTGCTTGTAGGTGACAGGACAAGGTGCAGTGGCCTCAGGCTGCAGCAGGGGAAATTTAGGTTGGAGATAAGGCGGAACTGTCTGACAACAAGGAGGGTCAACCACTGGAACAGCTGCCCAGAGAGGTGGTGGAGTCTCCATCTTTGGAAGTTTTCAAGAGCAGTTTGGTAAGACACCTGGATAGAATGACTTAGGGATGATCCTGCCTTGACCAGAAGCATTGGCGATTCATAGGAGGTGTACGTGGGTACATGTGCCCCCCCTGAGATTGGCCATGCAACCCCTGGAAGTGCTAGCTACAAAATCAGAAGTGACAGTGGAAGTGCACTTCCAGTTTCACCAGATTCACCACTGGTGGTTCTGCGATTGGGGATCAGCCATGCCCCCCCCCCCGTCCCCATCAGCGATCTGGTGCTCCCCCAGACTCAGGAGGCACCAGTCACCCATGAGCAGAAGGCTGGACTAGATGTCACCTTGTGAGGTCCCTTCCAGGCCAACTTTCCTATCATCCCATGATCCTATGGGGAAAAAGGGAGTGGGGGCATGGGGTGACTGTTGGCCATAGTCAAGATGAGGGAGATGTTGTTTTTGGTGAGGCCATCTGGCCCAAGCAGATACTTTCCCTCAGGTTGCTTAGCATCTTGAGATGACAAAGAGGCCTCAGGGCTGTTTGGTGGAGCTCTGAGGAGGGATAGGAGTTCAGACCTTGACAAGGACCTGGTGTTTCCTCTCAGGGCTCTGTAGGTGCTTCAAGGGCAGGCATGGGCAGATCTCAAATTTTGAAAAGTAGGGTGCAGATAGTGAGGTATATCATCAAAAAGAATACAACACCTATTCTTTTTCCGGTTGAAGACAAACTAACAAATCAATGGTGTGTCCACACTTCAAAGACTGCCCAGTTCTGGTCCCCACAACTCCAAAAGAACTAAAGAAGGCCGAGATAAAGGCAGCAAGGACAATGTATGGTATGGAGGGGCTTCCATATGAGACTAAACTAACACCAGACCCATTGAGTTTAGAAAGATGCTTGGGCAGATGTGGGGGATGAGAAGGGTTTACAAAACACTAAATGGTGGAGAGAAAGTCAATAGGGGTTTATTGTGTCTCCTAATACAAGAAGTAGGGGACGCACCATGAAACTAGTAGGTCATAAGTTTAAAGCAAACACAAGGAAGTTCTTTTTCACCCAGAGTGTAGTTAATGTGTGGGTCTCATTGCCACCAGATGCAGTGGAAGGTGAGAGTTTAGTCAGATGCAAAGAGGAATTAGACTCTTGGAGGCATTTATCCTTTTCTTTCTCCCCCCTTCCCATTTGAGTTCAGCCCCATTCTGGGAGGAAAGAGGCATCTATAACTATTGAGTATGGGAGCTAGGGACACAGCCTCTGTGCATCTCTTACTCAGCTATTCAGATTCATGCCAAATTTCCTAGACCTTAAATGCTGGAGCAAGAAAGGAACATCTAGAAAATCCTGGTCAGATTCAGTTCATGCTCCCTTTTAGCATTCACTGTCTCATGCTGTATGACACATTAGACTGGACAAGATGGATCTACGGTCTGAGTGAATGGCAGCTCTTAGGATCTTAAATACCAGAGCTACAGCTGCTGTATCATCCCTTGCTGACTTGTAACCCTGTCATGTCAATTGGTTACAACTTTAATCAAGAAAGAAATGGAGGGTGCTTATTTTGTCCTCTCAAGGCCTTTCTTAAATGTTAGCTCTCACTAGGAGCAACAACTGGAATCATCTATTTGGTAAACCAATCCCTGGGTCCATCAGACACAAGGGCAAGCACAAAGGGCGTAAAGAGAAGGCATTACAAAGTTGCTGTTGTGCTAATTTTAGAGGCCTGGGTAGTCACAAGAATAGCTGGAGCTGTTCCCATAGGAGGAGAAACATGATACCATGCATATTATTGAAACTTGGATGTACAGCTCAGAGAACTGGAATGTTGCAGTCAGCAGTTATAATTTATTCTGTAACACAGGATGAGAAAAGCAGATACTGTCAAGGAATGCCTTTCTCTTGACAAGATTGTATGGTTGATAAAAGAAATTGTGTAAGGACAACAGAGAGCACAGGATCAATTACCCACAGCCTAATTACCTGAACTGCTTGGTTATCCAAGCACAGGGCATGCTGCCAATTTGCAAGGGCCAAGATCCAAGTGAAAGCAGTAGCAAATGGAGCAAAGGAAATGTGGGTTTAGTGCCTGAAAGAGGGAAATATTAATTAATTGATTAAAATTAAAATCAACCAACTGGAAAAAAATTTGCAGATACAGGTTTCTCTCACTTTATGTGGGTTCTGTATGTGTGAATTCACTCTTATGCAATGACCTTTTTTATACCAAAAAAAATCATTATATGCAAGGCAAATTCACTCTTATGTGATTGGTGTGGTGGAAACCCACAGTCAGCTGCTTTATGCGGTGCATTGTGGGACTGCTGAGCACCAAAGATAGTTTCCTGTGTGGATCTGTGCTCTTCGCTCGTTGTCTGCAACATGTTTCTGTAGTTGCCAGCCCATTCTGGTAACTTTCACAACCATCCTGCACTTGTGTGTACTGTCTGCTGTTGGGGAGCACCAAAATTGACTTGTAAAAGTGGTAAAAATGGTTTTAGGGGTCAGTACACTTGAGGTCTTGGAAGGTATCCCTATTTGTTACATTGTCAAGTGGGTTCCCTTTATGTGAATTCGAGTTATGCACCATTTTCCAGGCACGCCTGTACAGCATAAAGTGAGGGAAACCGGTATTGTCTGCACAGAAATGGCTCTTTACGACAGGTCTCATGAACCAGTCCCTGTGACAGACGGAAATATTGTACTGATAATAAATAAGGACAGGTGCAAGTGCTGCACTTAGGATGGAACAATCCCATGCACTAGTACAGGCTTGGGGACCAGCTGGATAAGCAGCAGCTCAGAAGAAGAGGACCTGGGTGTTACAGTAAAAGGTTGTTACTATTCACTCGAGAGATCCCAAGGAGAAGCTGTGACCCCCACTACAGAGGAAAGCAATCCCCCCTCACCCTCATAGTTCATCCCATTCTGGCCATGGGGTGAAATTCCCTTCTGATCCCAAATACATATGCAGATATGTATGTGAAATACATATGCAAATTTGGTGGTTTGGGAGCAGTGTCATCAAGCCAGCCTTTCTTCTGCAATGCTACTGTCAGTTAGCAGCTCCTGGTTAATGAAATTCCTATTTCACAGCCCTGAAGACCGTTCGCTGCTCTATCAAACAACACTGACTCAGGTGTGGAAATGTTAACTCAGGTGAACATAAATTCAGGTGTGGAAATACCATTCAGTGAAGCACTGACTGCACTGTCAAGACATCCAAGAAAGCTGGATTTTGTTTTCTGAGTCTGGAAAAAATAAATAAAAAGGAGCTGTCCATTGAATTCTAACAACAGCAAGACTAATGAAGCAACAGATTCGATTATTTTTTGTTTCATTTGTTGTATTTTTCTCCATACTATACCATATAGCAAATTACTACACATTCCAATCAATTTATAATTGTTTTTGCTCCCGTCTTAAATTGAATCATACAGCCCTAGGCCCCTCACTATTTGTAAAGTGTCTAGTTGCTTTTTACTGGAGAAAACATGTGTGTTGTAATATATGTGATGATTCACCACACCACCTGTACTTCCCTTTTCAAAATCCAAGATCCAACCCTCCATCCATCTACCCCCCCACCCACGTCCTTCCATCTCTCCATCCATCCATTGAGAGTGATTTAGATCTCTCTATATAGATGTCTCTCTATATATATTTATAGATGTCTGTTTTATTGAGTTCTATGTGAGAAGCCACAGCATATGCACCTGCCTTCTCAATATTGTAGACCCACCCATAGAAACCTGATTCCTGAAAGTCCACGTACTTCCTGATTCAGCTTGTACAGGAACACTTCTGGACAAGTAACAATTCCCATGGGCATTCACACCCAGTTATAGCCATCAAGGGGAGTTGTAAAAGTTGTCAGATCAACACATGTATGGACATATGCACATGGCCCCTGCCAGGGCAAACTCTGGGCCATCCACATCACTGGTTGTCTGCGTGTGTGTTTGTGTCATGATGCTACAGGCAGTAGAGAGTCAACCCTCCCCTCCCTCTACCCAAGAGCTATAAGCTGGGCTCTGAGCCCATTTAGCTGAAAGAACTCCCGGCACCTGTGATCATCCGCACTAAAAATAAAGTCAAACGTCTGTGACCTTTTGGGAAGAAAGCAAAAGTGCAAGACATTGTGATGCAGAGTGAGCAAATCAAGACAAGTCCCTCTGGACGCTTCAAAAACAATGGAGGTGGGTAGCATTTCTTGTTTCCTTTCTGTCCCCTTCCCATTTGAGTTCAGCCCCCATGTGGGCTGTTTCAAGAGGGTCACACCCTTCCATATCCTGAAATGCCCTTTATAGCAGTTGCCCTAGGAAGGAAAGATAATGAAAACTAGTGAAGTCATTTCTCTTTTTCCAATGTTGTGAAGTGGGGCAGAAAGAGATGAGGGGAAGGGAAAGGAGCAGGGTGGGTCCCTTCCGGGCAAATTTCATTGCTTCCATTGCTGCTCAAGCTGGAGGGAGAAAAGGACGTGGCCCATGGGTCACTGAGAAGTCGGCTCTGGGGGAACTGTAGCAGAATACACTAAATTCTGGGTGAATTTAGACTGTGAGGTGACCCCAGAGACCAGGATGTTCACAGTAAAAACTGAACCCAGGCTTATGGTCGCATCATCAGAGACTGACTCCTGATTTATGAATGGTTACAGCTGGCAGTATTGCTTTCTCCAACCACTGGGAGAGATGGTTCATCTCTGTCCCCAACACAGATAATTCCCAGACTTGAACTCCTGTCTTTCTCCAAATGGCTCTCTCTCTCTCCCCGCCTTCCCCACTTTCTTTCTAGGCTCATGCTTTCA
Source organism: Crocodylus siamensis (assembly GCF_052110815.1). Taxonomy (NCBI): domain Eukaryota; kingdom Metazoa; phylum Chordata; order Crocodylia; family Crocodylidae; genus Crocodylus; species Crocodylus siamensis. The sequence goes on from NC_143409.1 coordinate 49,425,986, forward strand.
TAACATAGGAAAGTTGGGCTGGAAGAGACCTCATGAGGACACATCTAGTCCAGCCCCCTCACTCAAGGCAAGATCATCCCAGACTAAACCATGCCAACTTAATGCCTGTCCAACCTGCTCTTGGACACGTGCAGGGATGGATATCCCACTGCCTGTCTGGGCAATCTGTCCCAATGCTTGACCACCTTCATGGTCACAAAGTTCCTCCTCATATCCAACCTCAGTATCTCTTCCTGTAGCTGGAAACCATTGCTCCCAGCCCAGTCCCACACAGCCATAAAGGAAAATCCCATCCTCTGTGTTATTGCCCTTCAGGGATTTGAAGACTGGTATGAAATTCTTCCTTGAGCTTCTCTTCTCCAGACTCAGTCACCCTCATTTTTTCAGCTCTTTCTCTCTCTTCCTGGCCTCTCAGAAGTCCTACTTCAAATGCACCTGGCTTAAGTTGCCTGCAATATAAATCCCTGTTGATGCCCCTCACTCCTGACCTACAGCCTCCTTCTATTCCAGGCTTCAGTCCCTGCTTCCCAGCTCTACTGATGCCCCTCTCTGCCACCTCCACTACCCAGCCCTGGGCTTTCTCATCACCATTGGTCTGCCTAGTTATGATGGTGATTTGTCTTCATTTAAGCCCCAAATGTCAGACTTCTGTTATGGTCAGAGTTCCACCAGCTGCCCCCCAAACTGACATCCTTTAACCTCATGTTGCCTTCAGGTCCTCAAAATGAGAACCACAGTGGAGTCACAGATGAGCCCATGGCACCAAGATGTGAGATCCCCCGCAGAGGAAGCAACGTGACATGTGGCTTCATTCGTTGGGTGTTGCTCTCTTTACCCAGAATGCTTCAGAGCATGGTCAAGAGCCTTCTGAGATTCATGCTGAGCCTAACATATCAGAGGTCACTGCTGTTGCTGGTGGGCATAGCTGCAGGCCTTGCAGCCATTTTCATCTCCAAAGGGGCAGTGAAATATGAGGCCGAGGAGCCAGAGCCATTAAGTGTTCTTGACCTGTTGAGAGCACGTGCCAGGCTGGAGGGCCAAGGGAAAATGACTGGCGAGCTCAGCGCTTGTATGGACCTTGCCCTACAGAAGTTCATAGAGGAGCCAGCTGGCATCCAAGGCAATGCCAAGCTGGTTGTCCAGTGCCAGGGAACAGTGCTAGAATTCAGTGCTGGAGATGAAGAGCATGAGATCTACGTCTATGTCACCAATGGGAAGCCCCAGTACAATGTGAAGGGGCCAACACCATACCGGGCCCGGCTGCTGGCCCGCCCTGAGCGGCTGAGCACTGAGAACCTACTGAAGGTGCAGAACCGCATATGGGCTTGGGAGGGAGCCCCAGAGCCACTGAGCCGGTGCTTTGAGGTGGCACTGGAGAAGTTCCCACAGGAGCCAGTGAGTGTCCAGGCCAGTGCCAGACTGGTGATCAGTGCAGCTGGCATGGAGTTGGTCTTCCTGGCTGGGAAAGGAGAGAATGAGATCAATGTCTATCATGACAACAGAGGCATTATCCATTACATGGTGAAAGTGCCAGGATGGTGGTCCTGGGCTGCCAGGAACACATTAACTATTGCTCTGGCAACCCTTTCCATCACACTTTGTTTAATCATGGTCCTTCAGAGAAGCAGGAAATGCCACCAGAATATCTAGCAAAGCAAGTGGCCATCCAACACAATCACTTCATAGCAGCTTACCCTGGTTCCTTCCTTCACCTTCGGCCCCCTGTCCCCTGGTAAATTTACCCTGTAGTAAGGAGCAGACACATGGCCAGCTAAGTGCCCACTACTGGTGCTATTACTGCCCCCAGATACCAAGGGGCAACAGAGCTAGCATGCATGGAAAGCATCGCTTCTTTGGGGTGAAACTGGCCTCATGGTGTCCCACATGTAGGTTATAGCAGGTGGTATTAATGCCATGGGTCTGTAGTTCTCTGGAAGGCAACAGAGATCACCAAAGGACTTAGACTTTCTTCAAGAACATCTTGACATGGACATAAGTAATACTGATCTTGTACAATAGATGAGGAAAGCCTATAGGAGAGCACAAATGAGCCAGGTACAACAGTAATGAAAGGCATGTAGGAATGTTTTAAACTAAGTTCATTAATTGGCCAGCTGAGTCACCTGGCATCCAAACTGATGAGGTTATGCATGGTCAACCGTGTGTGCTGAGTCCAATCAGTCACATACTATACTTCCTCACAAACTACACACAGCTGTCCCCCAAAATCAGCCCTCCAAATTTGGGTAGCGTGTGTTAAGAGGGAAGGTTGATTTTATTTGCTTGACTGGAAGAACAGAAGCATGGAGACACTGTGCTGCAAGGAAAATATTAGCTTCTCTCTCAGACAGGAAGCAGAAGGAGCAGTTTGCCACTAAGCCTTTCACAGCCACTCTTAAGTTGGCAACAGCTCTTTCTGGAAAGTGTTAACATTGGACTCCATCCCCACTATTTGCTGTCCCAGAAAGCAGCTAGCATTCATCTTCATGGGGGTATATAGGATTTTGAAAAGGGGGGTGGCAGTTGGTGTAGTGCCTCACAGTATATTACAACACTTATTTTATCAAGTTAAAAAGAAACCAGAAGCTTTATTAATAAGTTAGTGTCCTAGAGCTACATTATTCAATAAAAACTGGAAGCAAGAACAAATATAAATTGATTGGACTGTGCATAAATTTGCTATGTCATTTATTATGCATTAAAAAAAGCCCACAACAAGCTAGGCAAAAATAATCAACAACTGTTGTTTTATTGCCTGTCAGGCCAGGCCTCTCTTGGTCTGCTATGTGGTACCATGTAAACCAATACAGCCTGTTCCATGGTCTGGTTGTCACTGACTAAAACTGGCACTCCCACCTGGGTTAGCCTGGCTGAGGAGGGCATGTGGACACCTAGCAGGACTAAAAACAAGACCTATCAAAGGGTGGATTAACTCCCTGTGAGCCAATGGCCATCCATACCTGGAGAGGAGATGGGCACTGCCAGGTCACTTTGCCTGAAAAATCACCAATGATGCAAAGCAACTCAATTAACTTTGGAGTGCAGGAGGGTTGTTACAGCATCTAAAGTGCCTCAAGAGTTGTAGTGCCCTCAGGACTGACTTGGCTCATTGTATCATTAGTCCTGCTGTCATTAGAATTTAAAGGACAGCTCTTCCTCAGATTCATAAAACACAACCAAGCCTTCTTGAGTATCTTGATAGTGCCTCCAACGCTTCCCTGAAAGTCATTTCCATACCAGTTAACACTGACCTGAGTAAATGTTGCCACACCTGAGTTAATGTTTTGAACGAGTTAGAAACAGACTGCAGGGCTGTGAAATAGAAGGTACAATCTGAGGAGCAGCTAACAGACAGAAGCATTGCAGAAGAAAGGTTGGCTTGATTCGTGGAATATCAAGGCCCTTGAAAAGGAGAGAGGGTCTTTGGCACCCATGCAAAGAAGAGTTTAGAAGAAATCAGGTCAGTTATAATGGAGCCCATGAAGTCAAATGACTTCCCCACTGCTGCCTGAATAGAAATGCCACCGCAACTGCCAGACAGTTTGCTTAAAGTTTGGGTGGAGAAGAAATCCAAGGTGGGGGTGCAACAGCCCCACCACACTCCTCCCCTACAGACCTGCCCTACTATCTTGTAGCACAGGCTGTCCATGACAAAGTCAGCTTTAAGGCATGATCCTGGGAAAATCCCCTCACCCCCTACATTCTGCCTTCCAAAATAAAACCAAGGTCCAGGTCCATTTGGAGGGTGTGTAGTTTGCAAGGAAATATAGTAATTGGTTTAGTGTGGCACAGTTGACAATATGATTGGTTGTAGAGCTGTGCAACTGGGTGCACTCAGGAGGCATAAATGTTTATAATGTCTGAAAAAGGGGTGGAAAAAAGAGATGGATTTGGGCTTAATGTTGGATTATTCCTGTTGGCAGCCAATCTGATCACATGGATGATGGCACGAATAAAGGCTATACTGAGTTTATACTCACAGGAGAGTTCTGTGAGTATTTGAATAGCATTTTGGTTGGATCTGAGAGGATTATAGGAAGCCACACCTCCACCATTACAAAATAAACTTGACTCAGCCTTCTCCAGGGGGTAATTGTGTCTTGAATTACAGTGATCTACTATGTGATCAGGCTGTACATGGCACATCTGCTTCATTTTCTACCACATATTCGTCAATTTAGCAGAGGTGTTGTGTCCACAACCTTAAGATAGACACAAAGTCCTCTGTCTTTCATCTCCACATCACCAACACTTGCAATCTAATTGTGATTGACAAATCTAGGGAAAATGTCTATTGTCATGAATAATATTCCACCATTATCCAATAGCATGAAAATGTCCTCTTCTGTTAAAAAGATAAAAGGGAAGATTTCAGCATTCCTGATTATAAAAGAATTTTAGGCAAGTTGAGCTAGAAGGGACCTCCTACGGTCATGGGGAACTCATTGCCACCAGATGTGGTGGTAGCTGTTGGTTTAACAGGATTAAAAAATGGATTGGACACATTCCTGGAGAAAAGGGACACCAGCAGCTATGGAGCATGGTAGTTAGGGGGACAGCCACTGGTGGATCTAGGATGTTGAAGAGGCAGGTACAGGTGGTGTGGCACACCATCACGTGGAATACAACAGACATTTGTCACCAGTTAAAGAGAAACTAGAAGCTTTACTAATATGCTGAGGGGCCAGTGTTATATTATAGAATCAAAGAAAATGAGGCTTGGAAGGGACCTCAGGAGGTCACTTTTAGTCCACCCCCTTGCCTAAAGGAGGACCATCGATAGCTAGATAATCTCACCCAAGGCTTTGTCTAGTCGGATCTTAATAACCTCCAAGGATTAAGACTTCACCACCTTTCTGGATAACCTGTTCCAGTGCTTTACTATGCTCTTCATGAGAAAGTTTTTCCTAATATCTAACCTTAACTTCCCTACCTGCAACTTGAGCTCATTGCTCCTCGTTCTGTCATCTACCACCGCTTAGAACAGTCCAGCCCAGGGGTGGGCAATTGTGTGTGCTGGAGGGACAGTGAAGAAATTTTGGTGAGCTGCTGAGGGCTGCACGCAAAATGAATGGTGTTTAACAATGGCTACACTTAAAAATTGTTATGGCATGTATAGTGTAAACTTTACACTGTAAATGTCATAACCAGTTTTCCCTCACATCACCTTATTTCCACACATAATGCCAGAAAAAAGGCCCCAAAGTACCACACAAAATTACCAGTTTTCCATGTGGAAAAACCAACATTCCACACAAAACTCCAGAATAAAGGTCCCAATTTACCATATAATTTCCCAAATAGCATTTTTTTATAAACCTTTCCAGAACACAGTTCACAAATCACTGAAGACGACCATGTTGCCACATGTTCCACACACCTTCCCAGGATGTGGAAGCACACAGTGCCTTGTCTTCCCCATGGCCTCCACGCCACTGACCCAGTGCAGGTGAGCAGAGGGGCCAGGGGCAAGTGGCATGGAGCAGTGTCCCATTGGAACAAGCCTCACAGAGGAGTGTCCCATGTCTACTTGCTGCTTGGATGTGTCCCCCAGAGCTGTGGGAAGCTCAGGAAAGGGAGCTGACAAGGGCTGTGTGCAGTGGGGTTGCTGCTCATTTCCCTCAGGGACCTTTCTGGGCAGTTTTGCCAGCTCAGGTTGCAAACACAAGGTCCCTGGGTGCATGCTGCTGCATGTGCACACCGTGCCAGAAGCACTGCTGCTCTCCTGTAGGCAAGGACATGGGTGAAGCACTGGGCCCTGCTGCCACCTGGTGGACAAGTGCAGGCAGAGCCCCCAGGAAGGCCATGCCCAGCAGCAGTTCTCCATTCTTCATGTCATTTCCACACTTAAGCAAAATAACAATGCTTATTAACATGTGCTGTATATGAATTTTGTAGGGTTAAAGCAAGGCTTTGTAATGCTAAAAGTGAGGCTATTTTTTTGTTCTTTTGCCTTCATTTTATTAAAGTGGACACAGCACTTACAAGACGGTTGGGAGGGAAAAGGGGTACTGATAAGATACGAAGCTAGCTGAATCCAGTTAACAGGGGAGTCTTGTTAACAGGAGAACTTTGAAAGTCGGGCATGATTTGTTTTTGTTAGATAAAGAAACATCCTGAGACAAAATATAGGGGGCATGTAATTCATGAGAGTTAAACTTCAGTGTTCACGCCCACAGTGCCACTTGGTTGGACAGAATAGTGACTTAGTTAATAAATGATTGGGTATTTTTACAAGCACGAGCTAATCACAAACTAATGCTTACGTACTTAGAAAGTATAAAAAAGTATTATAACTAGTAGGTGGGGTCCCTCTCTCAAAGAGGCACCTCGTTTGAGCAAATAAAGATTCTGTATTTGATTTTGGATACTTGCTCTGTGTGATTATTGCCCCAGCCTAGAGCGAACTGCATGTGGCTTTAAAAGTATAATTCGTAACAGTTTTTGGCGACCCAGATGGGACTCTAGGCTTGCTGACAACAGAGTGCCACGCTCGTCCTCCCAGAATGACTCCACAGCCAGCACTAGGTAAATTCACCCAAGGATGACTCCAGGAAGGAGGATCAAGAACCATTGCTCTGGCGGTAAGGGGGCTTGGTCCCCAGCCTAAAGCAAACTGCACGTGGCTTTAAGAGCGTAATTCGTAACACATGCTAATGAATGTTTTACAAGTCTACCCAAAACTTATTGGTGGGCCGGATGAACCACTTGCTGGGCTGGATATGGCTAAACCCCTGGTCTAGCTCCAGCCTCTGTGGAACCATCCTTTAGTTAGTTGAAAGCTGCTGTTCAATCCCCCCTCAGTCTTCTCTTCTCCAGACTACATCAACCCAATTCCCTCAGCCTCTCCTCAGAAGCCATGTGCCCCAGCCCCTTAACCTTTCACTGCCCTCTGAGGGACTCTCTCCAATGTATTCACATCCTTTCTGTCATGGGGGTCCCAAAACTGGATGCAGGGCTCCAGATGTAGCCTCACCAATGGAGCAGAGGGAAAGAATCACTTCCCTCGATCTGCTAGTGACACTCCTACTAATGCCTGCCCCTGAATGTCACCAAGACAAAGGTTCTCCACCAGCCCTCCCCCAGGCCAGCCAAACATCCCTCGCGCTATCTACTTAGATGCGGAGGCTCTGGAGTATGTGGAGCACTTTCCATATCTCAGCAGCCATTTCTCTCAACACGCTGACATTGATGAAGTAGTCCAGCACCAGGTCAGCTGTGCCTGTGCTGCCTTCTTCAAGGAGAAATCAGCTCTGATGGATGGGCCACTGCATCTAGATCTCCAAGAACCACCTCCCTCATCAGATTCTCTTTTCCCAGCTCTCCATTGGCCAATGCTCAAAGGGCGGCCAAAGGAAATAGTACAAAGACACACTAAAGGTCGCCCTCAAGCACAAAGGCATTGACACCAATGGCTGGGAGGAGCAAGGTGCTGACCATTTGGTGTGGTGCCACCTGATCCACCAAGGCACGCACCACTTTGAGGCCCAACAACTCAATACTAGAGCAGAACAGTGGCAGCAGAGGAAGAAGGAGACCAACCAGGGTTTGTGAATCCTACTCCCCTGTGCAACATGCCCCATTGCCGAAGAATGTGTGTATCCAGAATCGGGCTCTTCAGTCACATGAGGCCCCGTCAAGCCTGATGGATGTCATTCCCAACTCAAGGGACGGCTGATGAATGCAGCCCAGGATGTTATTAGACTTCTTCACAAAAAGGGCACACTGTTGGCTAAATAAATCAGTGATTGTTCCCCACATATTAGTCTAAGATCTAAGTAAATAAAAAAAAAAATACAACTAATGGAATGTACACTGATTAGCTATATAATATATTCAGGTTAAAAAAAAAAACCAACCAAAATCCAGACAACAAGCTAGGCAAAAATATGCCAAAGGTAGTCCTAGAGTCATGTTAATTAAGCTTATATCTCTTATTCAGATTCACAGGACAAAATCTAACCTTCTTCAGTGTCCTGTGTGCCCCTCTAATACTTCACAGTCAGTCATTTCTACACCTGAGTTAATATGACCACACATGAGTTGAGGTTTCCAGATAGAGCTAAAAACAATCTGGAGGGCTTTGAAATAAAAATGAGATATGGCCAGAAATAGCTGACAGACTGCCACATTGAAGAAGGAAAGATGGCTTGAGCAGTGGAACATCAAGACTCTTCAAAAGGACAGAGGGTCATTAATATCCATGGAGTGAAGAGTTTAGCAGGAATCAGGGAAATTATAATGACCTGGACTCCCTCAGTGCTGCCTGAAAAGAAATACCACTGTCCCTCCCAGTCAATTGGTTTTAAAGTTTAGCTGGAGCAGGGATCAAGGGAAAGGGGGGGGGGGGGTGCCACTGCACCCCCACCCCTCCCAGATTCATTCCTGGCTTCAGTCTCTGAATCAGAACTTCCTAGACCGGGGTCAACAACCACCAGCATGCGTGCTGAGCATGGCACGTGAGGCCATTTTTCTCGGCACGTATTGCAACCAGGGCCAGGGCAGGTAGGCAGCAGCTGTTTGCAGTCTCCCAGCTGCAGCCAGCCCAGGCTCTGGGTAGCTTCTGATCACCACAGAGCCCAGGCTGCTCCCAGCAGCCAGCTAGGAGGCTGCAAACAGCTGCTGTACTCCTGGCCCTGCTGCCCCCCCAGCCCTCCAGAACTCAGCATGTGTGACCCAGAGCAGCAGCACACAGAGGGTCGCCCAGGGAAGCTGCCTGTGGCTGCACGCTCCGTGGTACCTGAGTCACACTTCCCCTGTGTGCACGGGAGCAGCATGGGTAGCATGCAGGGTTGCGACCCTCTCTGCTGCCCTGCCTGCAGGGGAAGTGTGGTCAGGGCAGTGGGGAACTCAGAGGAGGCAGCTTCCTGCACCCCCACTGTGCTCTGCCGTACCGGTTTCCAGTGCTGCTTCGCAGAAGTGGTGGTGAAGGCAGTACCAGTATCTGCTGCCTCCACAGAGCCTGGAGCTGGGTCTGGGCCTGAGAGGCAGCTGGGGCCGGGGCGGGGAGGCAACAGCTGTTTGCAGCCTCCCAGCTGCAGCTGGCCCAGGTTCTGGGTAGGTTCTGATGGCCACAGAGCCTGGGCTTGGAGGCAGAGGCTTTGGGTGGGGCGCAAGGAGCACAAGCAGGGCTGCAGGGCAGGGGCTTTGGGTGCAGGACAAGGGACACAAGTAGGGCATCCTGCCATGTACCTCCTGCCTTGTTTTGTTTTTTGGGCATGCTAGCACTCTGGATCCTTCCAAGGCAGGCATTTTTTTGGCACTCCAGCCTAAAAATGTTGCCTACCCCTGTCCTAGACCTTAAACGCTGGAGACTGCAAGTAGGAAACACTACTAGGAGCAACAGCCTCAATCTGCAGCAGGGGAAATACAGATTGGAGATGAGGAGGACCTTTTTGAACATGAGAGTGGTCAGGCATTGAGACAGGCTGTTCAAAGAACTTGTGCAGTCTACTGCTGGCATTGTCCAAGAACAGGTTGGAGGGACTCTTGTTGGGACAATTGAGTCAGACATGGTGCTGCCTTTAGCATGTGCTTGACTAGATGTGCCCTGGTGAGGTTCCTTGAAACCATACCTCCCTGAGATCTTAGGATCCCTTTTCAGAGGTACCAAGCTAGTGTCAGTCCACATTTCCCAAAAGTCTTCCCACAGAAACCTATCTAGACACTCTGGCTATTCCTAAAACTTAAACAAAAGAAACTAGAAACACCCCCCTATTTTTGTCTTTCCACCATAAGAAAGAAGCAAGAAAACTCAAAACTATTCATCTTTGTCTTTTTTCCTCTCTCAGAGGATCAGATTTAAAATCAAGAACTTCTGATCTGTGGTTTGCTAGATGCAAACACAACTCAACCCTTTTACAAAATGAAGGCCTTGAAAGCACTGATCTGCAGGGAATTACATTATTTTAATGCATTTATAAATATATTTGTTAAGCAAACAGTTAAGTTGGCAGCAAACCAGAAGAGGAGGGATAATCAGATGCAAACCAGTTGTCTGGAATTTGTAACACAATCACTGTTTTTATCATCATAGCTATAAAAGCAATCTATGACAACACAGAAAACCGCTTTAAGCCATATGTGCAATGAGATAAGATAACCCATTTAAAATGCAGCCACAAACTTGACTCACATCCAGCGGAGAACAGCAGAGAGAAGTTTATAATGTCCACAATCAAACGACATCAGTTCTAACTCAAGAGAATTTCTTTGATAGGCAAATAGGGTCATGGAGACATGGGAAAGTCAGGGTAGAAGGGATCTCTTGGAGTTGTATCTAGCCCAACCCCTGCTCTAGGGAGGATAACCCCTGACTAAAGCAGCCCAGCCAAGTGTCTGACCAGCCTGCTTTTGGAAATTTCCAAGGACAGAGACTGTCACCTCTCTGGGCAGCCTGTTCCAATGCTTGATCAACCTCAGAGTCACACAGTTCTCCTCATCTCCAAGCTTATCCTGATGAAACTTAAGGCCCTTGTTCCTAGCCCCATCTCCTACAGCCACAGAGAAAAGTTTATCTCCATCCTCTCTGTAATTGCCTATGAAGGCCATTATCAAATGCCCCTTCCTCTGTCTTCTCTTCTCCACACTAAACAATCCCCATTCCCTCAGTTTTCCCTCATCGGTCTTGCTTTCCAGGACTCTAATTTTAGTTGCTCTCCAGTGGACTCTTTCCAGTCTGTTCACATCCTTCTTGAAGCATCTAAGTGGTCAGAATATTCCCAAATACCCACACCTTCCTTGCCTACATGATCAAAAAGTTCCTCTTTGATGTCAATTCTGTTAGCTGAAGTGATCGTGCATTAATAAACATCCCTTAATAAAGTAATGAATAAATAATAATAGTGATAAAGCACTGATTTGCACCATGAAAACATTTGTACAAGTACCAAAATCCTTCTGACTTTAGTAACCAACTCATCAGTGTTAGATTCTAGATTTTGGCTTTCTTGCTGGTCAGAAAGGAATCATTGCAATGGAACAATGGTTTCAATGAGCAAAGAACAATGGTCTCAAGTTGCAGCAGGGCAAGTTTAGTTTAGATATTAGGAAAAGCTCTCTCATTAGGAGGGCAGTGAAGCACTGGAACAGGGTACCCAGAGGGGCTGTGGCACCTCCATCCTTAGAGACTTGGCTGGGATGAGATAGCTGGTGCTGGTCCTGCTCTGAGCCAGGGGGTGGACTAGATGACCTCTTGATGTCCCTCCCAACCCTAATTTTGTATGAGTCTATAATTACAAGGTAGATCAGCAATATTAAATCACTTACCATTGCTTGGAAGCCTTTCAGATTTCATAGTCCATGGTGATCTCAAAAGAATCAGCCATGTGTTCACCAGTGCAAGTCTTTCTTCAGTACATTAGATTCTCCCACTGGAATCTCAAACCTACCCATTCACATCCTCCCTTTTTCTGCATACAATGTGTCCTGTTAACATTTCAGCACCATCCCCAGAGGACCTCTGAATTTCTAGTAGCTTTTACATGATGTTTCCCATGAGTTGCAACCACCAAACATGAAGGATACTCCTTGAGAAGACAGCTTGGGAACCAAGGCTGAGAACAAAACCTCACCATTTGGTAAGAACCAGATTTTTTTAAAGGTGAAGACAGAGAGCTCAGGGGATTTTCAAAGGTGCTTGGGTATGTTATTGAAGACTTTTGGAGTTATGCACCTAACGTGGATAACCTGTCTCACTAAGATTCAGAGCCTCAGTGGCCTAGCTCCCACTAACGCTACAGCAAGTTAGATGCCTACATACCTTTGAAGATCTAAGTCTCAGTGCCTGCTTGTAGGCAATCTCCATAAAGCTGGTCCTGGCAGAAGATCCAATAACTGTTCCCAAAGGATCATGAAAAATGTAAATGAAGGAAGGCACCATTGACTTCAAGTCATTTCCCATCTTTATGGCTTAGGACCTAGAGAATCTAGGAATCAATCGTGTTTGGGAGTGGTGAGCCCACAGCTAGCATAAAAGGGGCTGTGGTTGAGGGGCACCAACAGATCCACATGGAGATGGATCTAGGACTTCGAATGGGGGGGTATATTAAGTGTGGCACATCAACACAGAGAACAACATATTTTTCTCCATTTAAAAAGAAACTAGAAGCCTTACTAATATGCTAGGAGACTAGCACTGTATTATTCAGCTTAAGATCAAAGAAAACTAATACAAATGTATTGGCATGTGCATTAATTTGCTAGATAAATACATTAAGTTTAAAAAACACAGCACACTAGGCCAAAATAATCAAAATATGGTGTTATTGATCCTATAAGTCATTGGAGTTAAACACGTCTCCTATTCAGCTTCATAAAACAAAATCTGACCTTCTTGAGCATCTTGACAGTGCCTCCAATACTTTTCTTCTGGTCTATTCTACACCTGAGTTAATATGACCACCCATGACTTAAGGTTTTTGTTTAGAGTTAAAAACAGTCTGCGAGGCTGTGAACTAGAAGAGAGACATTACCAGGAAGGGCCAATGGACAGCACCATTGAGGAAGAACGGACTGTTTAAATAGTGGAACATCAAGACAGTTGAAAAGTTTTTCACCCCTGCAGAGTGCAGAGAGATCAGCAGGAATCAGGGAGGTGATACTAAGCTACAAAGTAAATTGACTCTCTCAGGGATGTCTGGAAAGAAATCTTGCTTACTTTTCCAGGCAGTTGCCTTAAATTTTAGGTTAAGCAAAAATCAAAGGTGAGGGGAGTGGATACAACTGCACTCCCTATGGATCTGCCCTTAAATCCATGTAGGATTAAGGTCAGGGTTGAGGTATCCAGGAGCTGTGGGGTTGCAGGTGAGAGGCACTAGGAGGGCTATGGGATGGGGAGCCCAGGCTTGGGCTGGCAGAGTGAGTAACCTACCATATTTTTGGCATACAAAATGCCCCAATATAAGATACACATCTTACTTTAGAGGGGCAGAAGGAAGGGGGAAATCTCTTTTGTTGTACTAATTAAGTAGCTACAGCAAGGGAGCTGGACGTGTTCATTGGTCTGCGCCCTGTAGATCATAGGCAGATTTCATTTTTGTTTCATCTGGTAAGAGGGAGAAATTGCCCATACTGCATTTCCTTGTATATAACACATGACCCACAATCTTTTTTTTTGGTGGGCGGAAAAGATCTATATGTCATATGTGAGAAAATACAGTAGCTATGTTCCCTCCTTGGTTGGGCAGGGATAAGAAGTAGCTCTTTTCCCTCTTAGGAAATTGGTGATCATAACAGCAAGCCAACCAACCAGGAGGAATGATGGCCATTTCTCCCCACCTCTGCAAAACAAAGGCAAACATCAGCCATTTGAGCACTAGGGTTTATTGATAAAAAAGGAAAATCAGGTGGAGAAGAAACAGCACCAGGCACCTCTGGCTTGTTCACCCACACTCCCTGACTACCAGCTTTTGTAGAATTATGGTAAAGTAGGGATGGAAGGGACCTCAGGATGTCATCTAGCCTGACACCCCCTTCTCAAAGAAGGATCATCCCTATCCAAATCATCCCATCCAAGTACTTGTCTAACCTAGGCTCCCAGTGTTTGGCTGGGAAAACCAGACAAAACACAGAGAAGGATTCCTGTTAGGCAGATGACATGGGATTGTCCCACAAAGCAGGTGAGGTTGCTAATCCTAGAGTTTCACACAGGTTAATATCACTCAGTACTACTGTCAGAGTAACAACAGGGGGAACAAAAATAAAACCCATGTTGTTCCACAGCAACACATCTGAAATCGAGAGAGGGAGAACAAGACAGGGCCAAATCCCCAGCAGGTGTCAATCAGACACAGCTCCATTGGAGTTGGTAGGGCCAAGATCCCATCTGGGGTCCATTAGCCAGAGCCCATCTGGCCAGTAGCCAGAGCTACAGTCAGTGTGAATGGGGGCTGTCACACAAACTGGTGTGAAGAGGGTAAAATTTCACTACAATCAACAGGGATTGGGAGGGTCACACTAACAACTGGTGTAAAGAGGTTGTAACCTCACTATAGTCAAAAGGGAAGTGGGGAGGGTCATCCCTGCTAGATTCAACAAGGATGGGGGATCACATACCCAATTGGTGTGTAGAGGTGGTAGCCCAACTACAGTCAACAGGGATGGGGGAACTGCACACCTAACTTGTGCAAAGAGGTTGTAGCCACCCACACAGTCACCTACCCAGCTAGTATAAGTGGTATTTCCCCATTAGGGTCAATAGATCCAGGTCTCTGGCAGTCATCACCTCACTGTAGTCAATGGGTCTGGAGCCAATAGGCTACAGCCCCATCAGAGAGTCAGGTCACCAGCACCAAGATCTGGTCAAACACATTTAAAAACAGGGTGACAAAACATGTCCCCTCAGCCAGGCCAGGTGCCATCTCAGACAACTGCACAGATGGCTCGGACGAAGACGATGATCTTCTGGAGAAGCTCCAAGCTCTCAGCAGCCTGGGACAAGATGTCCCCCAGGTTTTCCCGAAGGTAGTAGAAGAGCTTGAGCCACCAGTCAGAGATGGTGATCTTGTAGCGAGGCCGCTTCTCGTTGTCATCATAGTAGACTATCATGCTGTTCCGGCCCTCACCAGAGACAAAGGTGATGGCCCCACCAGCACAGCCAATCTCCAACCTGGTGTTCTTTTGCACCAAGCCCAGCTCACCACAGAACTTGCTGATGGCCAACGAGAAGCAAGCCTGGAGCTTCTCGCTCAGGACCCCTGCCGCAGCCAGCTCACCCTGCACCCGCTGCAGGTTCCTGAAGGTCAGTGGCTCACCACGGTGGCAGAAGAGGTCCAGGTACATCTCACCTGTTGGCAACTTCCGACGCAGGTGGCATCTCCCATTGGGGGTGAGCACGCTCAGCTCACACTCCCGCTTTCCATAGACCAGCTCCAGCGTGTAAGCCCCGCAGCAGTGGGCCATCTTGGCCCCATCCCGGAGGTATGATGGCTCCTGAAGGAAGTCCTTCAAGATGCCAAATAGGCAGTTCTTCTGCTCCTGGGTCAGCAAACCCTCTGTGCTTGCATCTTCACTAGAGTGGCCACCTGCCATCTTTGGCCCAGAGACAACTGGATTCCCTGAGGGGCCATTCAGACTGATGGTGGGCTCTGGGCTTGGATTTTTGGCTTTGTCTCCACGCCCCTTGAGGCCTTCTAGGAGTGTTGGAGCAGGCTGAGAGGCCGGTGGGGAGGATTTCTGCATGGATGAGCCATTTTTTCTCCTCATTGCTGCTTCCTCGTGCATTGGGTCCTGGGCTCTGGGCTTATTGGTCCTTTTCCCTGGTTCCCCTCCTCTTCCTGGGCTGGGAAAAAGGCCTGTTGAAAAGGGATGAGCTGTAGCAGGCATCAAATCCTCCCAGCAGATTCTCCCCTGCCGCTATCAGCACAAGCGGATGCCAGGAATGCTGAGCTCAGCAATGTCTGTGCAAACACCACTGGACAGGCACAATTGGGTTGAGCCAGGGGATGCTCACAAAGGGGGGTGGAGATATTACAGCCAGCCTTGCTTCAGAGAGAGTTTTTTGAAGTGAAAAGCCTCTTGCTGGGCTGAAACCAGGGAGAGTTGCAGAGCTCGGAACTGCAGGGGGCTGACAGGCAGGAGTGAGGGGCTCCAGCAAGGCTGGGAGGGCAGGGGGCTGCAGGTCAGAGGGAGGGGCACCAGCAGGGCTGAAGGGGAAGTGGGGAGTGCATGTTGGGAGTGAAGGGCACTGGCAGGGCTGGGAGGAATCAGTTGGGAGTGAGGGGCACCAACAGGACAACCGGACACCCTAACCCACTCTGGCTCCATGGCCTCCCCTAGCAGCCAAGCCACATGCACAGGGTTAGAGCTACTACAGCACTCCTTATTTCGAGAGAAGAGTGGGAGGCTGGTGAGTAAAAGCAAGAGGGGGGTGGGACTGGGAGCCTGAACTTGGGCTGTCCCCCAATTCTGGGAGGAGAGTGAGTTCTCCCATGACTTGGGAGAAGAGTGGCTGCCTTGGGCAATGCTGAAATCAATCCGAGCAGAGGGACTGGGCCAGTCCCCAGTGCCAGGTGAGGGTGAGTGTGACAGACCTCCCCTCCTGGGCCAGACTCTGCTGTGGCTCTTTGGAGCAGTGGGATGCTCAGGGCACACCCCAGCAGCATTAGGTAGCTGGAACAGGAATGCCTGGCTCCTACTCCTCAGTGGTTTTGGTTTTCTGAGAAAGAGAGGACTGGAGCAGGACATGTGTGCATGCGTGTCCGCACATGTGCACCCCCAAGCATCCACAGTCTTCAAGAGATGCTTTTCCCCAGCACAATCCAGGATTGGGGGAAGGGAGAGAGGGACAAAACCAGCCCCAACCCTCTCTCCCTGGCTCTTCCCTTGCCCCACCCCAGCCAGGAAAGGGAAGTGCAATATCAGATCCCTGCAAGTGGCATGGGAAGAACTGAGGTTTCATTCCACCCATGGAGAAGGAAGTAGCTAGTGTGTGTTTGATGGGGCTGTGGTTCAGGAGCAAGGGGCACTGGTAGGACTGGGGATACAGGGGGCTGTGGGTCAGGATTGACACTCACTGGGAGGGCTGGAGGGGAGAACAGGGAGATACAGATCATAAGTGAAGGACACTGGAAGTGCTGGGGGCAGGGGAGCTTCAGGTCTGAAGTGAGGGGCACTGGTAGGGCTGGGGGGCAAGCAGGAGGGCTGCAGGTCAGGGCTGAGGAGCTTTGGCAAGGCGGGAGGAGGGCAGGGATCTGTGGGTCAGGAATGAGGTGCACCAGCAAGGTTTGGGTAACAGGGGGCTGTGACCAGGAGTGAGAGGTGCTGGCAGGGATGGGGGGAGTCAGCTTGGCTCCAGTTAGCCCCATAACCCCTTCACTGCCTCCCAGGTCCTTCCAGAGATCCAGGGCCCAGCAGAGATGTGCAAGTCTCCCCTGGTAGGGCAGACTCTCTGGAAACTGTCAATACTTCCCCATCCCCTCT
Organism: Crocodylus siamensis; assembly: GCF_052110815.1. Lineage (NCBI taxonomy): Eukaryota > Metazoa > Chordata > Crocodylia > Crocodylidae > Crocodylus > Crocodylus siamensis. Next base: position 49,442,906 of record NC_143409.1, read on the forward strand.
AGACCCATGGCCATCCTGCTTGCCCCTTGCAGCCTGCCCTTGGCATGGCTCACCTAGCAGCTGTGGTCCTATACACCCAGATCCAACCCCAACCAGGCCCTACAACAGGAGGGCAGGTTGCGGAGAGAAGGACGTTACCAATCAACTGTGAGGGGCAGAGGGGGCATCGCAAGTGGAACAGGGGAGTAAATTGTGGCTAGAGAGTTGGCAAGCAGGCATGAATGCCGCGTGCCCCTAGAGGCTGGGGGGACACAGTGGCAGCAGGTGGCAGCAACAGTGTCACTGGCGGTAAGCGGGGAGCTTCCACAGGCAGCCACAGCACTGTCAGGGGTGAGGGCAGGCTGAGTGGGGAGCTCCTGCAGGTGGCCGCAGTGGTGTCAGCAATGGTGGGGGGAGGGGGTGGCAAGTGCTGACCAGCAGTCAGCGACCACCCACAGATGCTGCCATCAGCAGCCAGTGGAGATTGGGGACCACCTGCAGACCAGTGGCCAAGGGGGGGTGGAGAACAGCAACCACCCACAGGCACTGTCAGCAGTGCTTTCTGCATGGGGTACAACACCAAATTCAGGGGGTCCATGTGCACCCCCTATGCATCACCTATGCAAGCAGGGTAGGCATTGCATCTCTTTAGCAACAGGTCTCTACAACCCTCTAGCAACCCAAGAGCAGACTTACAATAGGTCTGAGCATTGCACACTGCAGAGGTTCTTAATCCCGAATGGGTGATTGAAGCTTGATGGAAGGAATGTCTGCTGGGGCAGAGTGATAGGGCTTTGTGGGCCCAGAGCTCACTGAAGTAGTGGACACAGGATTTTCTAAGAAAAAGAATTACCTGCAACCATTCCTTCCTGATCAGGGCAACAAGCTATTGTAGGATCTGCTTGTAAATGAACAGGACTGATAGCTAGAAAATTATATTTAGGGATTTGCTTTTAGATATTGTCTTGTAGGTAGAGCAGATATTGCATTAGAACAATGGTCGCGGGGAACAGCAAGGGTTAATTGGTTTGTAAAAGCCTGTTTTGTGACAAAGTTTCACAGCCTTCAAGGCACCGACCATGTCTGAGGCCAACAGACAAACAGCAACAGCACTGGGAAATTTGCACACTGGTCCCTGAAAATTCATAACAGAAGATAGGCTTGCAGCATTGGCTCCAGCTCACATTGCCCAGCTGCAAAACCTTTTGGATTTCCGGTTCTGGTGGCCGGACCAAATCACAAAGCCCAAATTAAGACACCGCTAAATGACCAAATTAAGATATGTTCATATGATGGGTTTTTGGAAACAAAACAATATGCTGACAAGACAATATGGGCAGTATGATGACCACAGAGAAACCAATCAACAGTACCTACAGTTGCAGTCATCAGGAGGAGAATGAATACAAAAAAGAGGGATTACAGAGCAGCAGAAGGTCCCTGAGGGGGAAACCCGAGGCCACCATGGACAGAGGGTGCGCCACCAACCTGTCTCATCCACCCCACTGTAGGGGTGGGCCTTGGCCCTCAACCTCCAATACTGCTGACATCTGATATTCAAGAAAGGACCACAGGGTGAAATTTGTGTACTGGCCAGGCGTACCTTCCCCCGGTGACAGCCCTAGGGCTGGGGATGGGGGGGAAGAGTATTATTTTGTTTTCCTTACCTGCATTATTCTTATCTGCTACCACTGTGTATTAATACAATTTGCCTATTATCAAATGGAAGAAGTCATGGTCAGTCTGAGGGTTTGAGTCATAAATCCAGTGTCAATAAGGACTACCCCAGGAATGGTCTCCTCTACCAGCAATTCCTCTTCTGCCTTGGAGAACCTGCCATGAAAAGGCCTCCACATCAATTCTTCCAACAACTTGCCTGGGATTACATGGCTGGAAGGCATCTACAACCTTCAGCCAAGAGAAATAAACTCCAGATACTGCCACCACCAGGATCTGAACCTCTGTGAGGGCACCCCAAGGGATTTCAGCTCTATCATTTACCCTCAGAGTTAAAACACCTGGACAACCAAAGCAGCCATCATACCACACCCCCAGCCTGCTGCAAAATATTATCAGTGATCATCTAGTCTGGGAAAGCAGCCATCTTCTAGAACCACCAAATTACAACACTCATGGCCCTTAGCACTAATAGAGGACACACTTCCCCATCAATTAAGAAGAAAATGCATGTCTTGCCTGATAGGACCAGGTAACATGCTACAGCAAAAGAATCACAAACTAAATAACCTACCCACAAGCTACAGAGGTCAGAAAATGGGTTCAGAAGATGAACCATTCAGGTCAAAAACCAATACCTTGAAGGGAAACAATCAGCTATACCTACCCCACCAACTGATCATCTTGCTTTCATCCTCTTACAAAAAACATGGGGTGAGGGGAAGAAGGCTCTCTGCAACCTTCTAGGCCAGCGGTTCTTGACCTTTTTTGTACCAGGACCGATTTGTAAACATCGATGGCCAGCCCTGAGCCAGTGCTCTTCACTCAACTCACTATCCCCAATCAGCTTCTTGTAAGCTGGAACTCTGCCAGCTTGCAAGTAAAAAGCCAGTTTCCCATATTTTCCTCCTTTAAAGGAGGATCCATTTTTAGAAGTTTGTTGATACATTTTTAACATTTGTTTATGACCCTTTCATATATTCTTGCAACCCACTTTTGGATCACAACCATGGGTCAAAAAACACTGTTCCAGACTTTCTCAACCAGGACACCCTGAGGTATTAGAAGACCCTTTGGAGTGGGCTTCTGAAGGGTGAGGAAATAAGTAGATACGCTCAGGTTCATCCCTGTCTGGTCATTACCCCCACCCCCACTGCCCAGCCTCTAGGCAAAGAGATAAGTATTGTAACAAAAAAATTAATTTTGGAAATACCAATTTTGGTGGGAATGATACATTTGGGGAAAGTCATGCTTTGAGCAGGGGTTTGGACTAGATCACTTCCTAAGGTCCCTTCCAAACCTCGTTTGTTAAGAGTCTCTGAAATGGAATGAAGCACAGACCACAAAAGTTCTGGAGGCCCTTGAGTCTAACAAGGGTGTCTGGAGTCTAAGAAGGCTGAAATCAACTGGTCTAGACCATGACCAAAACAAAGTGAAAGAGCAGACAAACCTTTAAGGGAACACCACACCTCCACATGACAACAAAATGGAGGCTGGTAGTGACCTGTGTTGCTTTTATAGGTGGGTGGCTCCCAGAGCATGTTGGGAACCTAGTTCTAAGGATGCTGGGATTTGTAGTTTTTCTGGTGTGTTCATGGAAGGGACCAGCTGGGACAGGGTCCTAGAGACACACCATCAATAGCACCCTTGTCTCCCTAAGGGTGTTTCCCCTTCATGCTGTCTTGGGGGGTTGTCGGAAGGGCAGTCCAGGGCCCCACATCCACCTGGGTGCTATAGTGTTGAAGCCTGATCACTCCAGCCCATAGGGAAGGGGGAGGGGATGACTCAAAGTTCCACTGACCACACCTCCTCCTCTGTGGTTGGTTCAACATGGACATGCTCCACCCCACCCCCCATGGCATGCCTGATTGGCCAGAGGGGGATGTTCCCAGCTATATAAAGTTCACAGGCAACTAACAGCTCTATGTCTTCATTGTGATTAAAGCTGGGTTTCTTTGAAGCAGCTGTGATGGAGTGTGTGAGTGGGGTTCTGGGGTATCTTGGCTTCCCCTTCCTTCTGGGTGGTTCTCTCCTTCCCTATCTTTGGGGTGTATATGGAGGGTATTTGCTGAGCAAAGCAGGGGTGACCCCCCTCGCTTCAAGCTGTGGGAGGATCTGAGGTCATCAGTTTTTCCTACCCACTGTAGGGAATGGTTGTGACCCACCTGAACGTTGGCCTGGGTGACCGCATTGAACTGAAAGGCAAGGTGGCACCTGATGCCAAGAGGTGAGGCTGGGCTAATGGCTGGGAAGTGTGTGTGGGGGGGGGGTCCTATGTACCCAAGGGGGTTCTGGTGTTTCATAACCATCACCCCTGTCTGGGCTGGTCCAGGCCATGGAAGCATGGAGACCCATCCACTCCTGGTGGGATATGGGTCAATATCAGGGCTGGGGGCTGTTGAGGTGTCGTGGGGGATGCAGTATGAGGCAACCAATTTGGGGAGGTGCTGGCTCCCATAATTATGGGAATGGGGCTTGGCAACCCCCCAGAACTGTATGGGGGGGTCCATGGGTGTTAGACCCTTTCATATGTGTCTGAGTCCCAGCTGTCAGCAAGGAGTAGACAATAGATATGGGGTGTGGCCTACAGGACTGCTGCCCCACAAGCTGAGCTTGCCCCAAGAGGCCCTGGTTGCTCCCCTGACCCTAGTAAAGAGGATGCTTGGAGGCCACACCTTACTATTTATCTGCCCTGATGCATTGTAGGATGATGGCTCCCATATTGCAGCAGGGCTCCCATTGCTTTGCCAAAGTTGCTAGGAGGTTTCCCATGGGTGAGTGGATCCCACAATGCCCCCTTCCAGGAGATTCTGGAAGATTTTTATTCCCTAAACCCGACTGATACCCTAGAGTGGGGTGCAAGGAGTTCACTGCACCTGGGAATGCCCCAGGGGATGCTGGAAGGTTTACCATAATGCTGGCAAGGGCCTGCCCTGGTCTGGACCACATATTTTGGGGGGGCATGGTTCATGAAGGATGTTGGATCCAATCTTGGAGGTTTTGTCTCTGCTTTAACCCACCCCACCCCCCAGGTTTGCAGTGAACCTGGGCCAGACTGGCTTAGACCTGGCCCTTCACTTCAACCCCCGGTTTGAGAGTGAAAGTGATGCTGGGATCATCGTCTGCAACTCGATGAAGGGTGGGGAGTGGGGGGAGGAGCATCGTGAGCCCCGCCTGCCCTTCCAGAAGGGGAAGGATGCCAAGGTGAGGGGCAGGGGGAGCTGGCTGGGTGCAGGGTCACTGTCTGGGGGGAGGGGAGGAAACTGCAACACTCATGCTCTAGCATAGCCTGGTAGGAGCTGAGGCCCTCTGATTCTTTGGGCTGAGGGTACAAGACCCACTTTCTGGGGTGATCTGTCCTCCTAGCTGGGGGCAGGAAACTGTCTAGGAGAAGTGCGTAGCTCCTTCAGTTCATACTGAGTTGGTCTGGGTGAACAGGGCTCTCTGGGGTAGGAGAGTAGCTCAGTGTTAAGTTGGGCCCTGTGGAGGGGTGGGGGCTAGGACACCCCCTGAAGATGTGGAAACTTTCCCTAATGGCTGGGAGGGCAGGGGATGAGCTGGGCATGGCACTTCCTGGGGAAAGTTCACAACCACCTGGCCTCTCCAGCAACAGAGAATATGGGTGGTGATTACCTGGGGTGGGTGGGAGCAGGTGAGTCCCCCAGCTTTCCCCCCCCATCACCTCTCTTGCCCCCCATCCCCAGGTAAGCTTCTGCTTGGATGGACAGCAGCTGCGGGTGACTCTGCAGGAAGACCAGGAGCTCACCTTCCCCAACCGCCTGGGGCTGGAGACCATCTCCTTCTTCTCAGTGGAGGGAGACCTCAAGGTCACCTCCCTCAAGTTCAAATAGCTCCACCCCAGGCATAGGGCAAATGGAAGAAATGAGCTGATAAATGCATCTTTGCTTCTCACCTACCTGGATCTGTCATTCATGGTGATTTTACAGTGGGAAAGGGTGGGGGGGGTGATCATTTCTGGATGTGGGGGGGGTAGCTGGCTTGGGCATGGGAAATTATTCCGCCTGCCTAGCAAAAAATCCTGGGACTGGGTGTGGTTTGGTCTTGTCACATGTTAGACTTGGTGCCTGTTAACTGCACTGAAAACCCTGGCATTCACACAGTAAAATGTGGATTAAGGACTACTATAGAGTAGCAAACCTAGGACTTTGCCTTTGGATTTGAGAAGCATCTCCAGGTCATGTTACTGAACATGCCTTGCTCATCCTATTGCTCCATGGAGATAATCCAAGTGGGAGACTTGGGTGTGGTAAGAAGACTGGGACTGCCAATCACCTCTCATGATTTAAATAATAGTAAGTATTACTATGCAACAGCTCCAACACTCAATGATCTAAATAAAACTCAGGCTAAGTGTCATATGTGACAACCTGCAGAGACTCCTCTCCCCCTGGAGTGGGGGTGGGGAGGGAAACTGAGTTAGGAGCTGGGAAGGGAGGCTGAAGAACCTCAAAGGCAACTGCAGAAGGGGGTGACTGCAGTACCCCAGAAAGGCCCGAGGTGGTGCTGTGCTGCAGGGGGTGGGGTACAGGGGTCCAGCCAGGGGTGACCCCTTCTTTGGGGGGGAGAGCTGTAACTTTATACATGATGCCTAAAGTGGGTCTCCCTTGCTAGGGGGGAGATGAGTTGGCCCGAAACCCACCTGCTTCCAGCATCAGACAGTAGCTGGCTCTCTCACTGGGCCTTCAAGTCCCCTCTTTGCAGCAAGAGGAAACATGCTTACAAGTGGGTTTGGTTGGGGGAACGCTTTAAATTGCCTTTACCCCAAAAAACCCTAATAATTTTTAATATGGTTTTGTCTGACTTGCTCTTCTCCTCCTTCCTTGGAGCTAAAGGAGATTCCTTTAGAGCACGACTCCAAAGCAGGGATTTGCAACTAGGGAATCTGGCTGGTAGTCCTGATCCAGCACCAGAGCTGGCACAGAGGTCACCATCTGCCCACATGGAGGGGGCATGGGGCAACCCAGCCACAACCTGGACCCACAGGGTGTGTGTGGTGGGGGGGGGGGAATGGCATGACTTGGCCCCACAGGGGAGAGAAGGGGTGTATCCCAGCAGCAGGGAGCTTAGGGGTTTGGAAGTATAGCCACCTTCCCCTTGCCGTATTAATAGTCATCATTTCTCTGCTGCCAACCTTCTTGCCCCACTGGAAGCCCTTTATGGCCACATTTGGAGTTCCAGATAAACTCTCCAAACCATCTTGACCTGTTTGTTGAGTGGGCCCTAAAGCTTTGCTTGTTTGTTTCCTTTTTTAAAAAGTTGTATAGAAATGAGGCCAAAGGACATACATATTGAAATAAAACACTTCAAGTACAGAGCCAGAGTGGCCATCATAGAGGACACTCCCATTTTTCTACTACCCCGTCCTCTATTGATATGAAATCAGATGCCTTATGTCCTGGAGGCTGTAAAGGTGTCAGGTTTCATATCAGTAGAGGACAGAGTAGCAGAAAATTGGAATGTCCTCTGTGCTGGCCATCCTGTATAGAGCTGAAAGTCTTTGAATGAATAAGGTGTAGCAGACAACAAGTGACAAGAAAGAGCTGGCACTATCCAAGGAGGGGCTTTGAATCTAATGAGCGTCTGAACAACAGCTCTAAACTTGTCCCCTGAAGGGCTCCGAGTGTCACTACTCCCATTCCACCAGTGGAGGGCATTGATGTCTGTGTCTTACCAACAAAGAGTGCCGATACAATCTGGTGAAAGAAGGATATTTTCAGGAGAGATCTCTTTCACACAGGTCTTCTAGGCCCCTGGCAGACACTACACTTAACATACAATTAACTGGTTAATTGCATCATTGGTAGAAACCTGCCATGCATTTATGGGTATGATGAAACAAGGAATGAGCCACAAAGACATGACACAAATGTATATAGGAGCATTGTGACTAGTTCCCATCCTGCCTTAAATTGCACATGGCCAGGCAGCAGCTGATTGGGGGTCCCAGAATCAAGGGCCCCAATGCAGCATTTGGGAAAATCCCTGGAAAATCTCAGCTCGGTTCTTAACTATGGGGAAAAAAAATCCTAGAACAGTGCTTCAGTTATACAGACCTCAGCCAGGCTTAGGGAGGGCAGAATATTTCTGATTCTTGGGAGTCCTATTGGAAATCTTGTGAATTACTCATGGATGCTTGCACACCTACATGTGGTGGTAGAAGCTATCATTTAGAGATGCCCCCTAGATAAAAAGTTTGGAAGCTGGAATTCGGAAGATGGGCCCTTTGTTAAGAATGTAGGAGCTGGTCAGTGAGTCCCAAGAAGACAAAGGGGTGAAGAGGTTACCTCCTGTTCAAGTCCGCTGGTCCGGACGATCTTCACCCTAGGGTTCTACAGGAACTGGCCGAGGTCATTGCGGGACCCCTGGCGCGGCTCTATGAGCACTCGTGGTGCTCTGGCGAGGTGCCGGAGGACTGGAAGAGGGCCAATGTGGTCCCTATCTTCAAAAAGGGAAAAAAAGAGGACCCGGGAAATTACAGGCCAGTTAGTCTTACCTCAATCCCGGGTAAGCTCTTTGAAAAAATTATCCTGGCACACATCCAGGAGGGCCTTGCGGGGGAATGTATGCTCAGGGGCAACCAACATGGGTTCATCAGTGGCAGGTCTTGTCAGACCAACCTGGTGGCCTTTTACGATCAGGTCACCAAATCATTAGACGCAGGGGTTGCTGTGGATGTAGTCTTTCTGGACTTCCGGAAGGCTTTCGACACTGTCTCTCACCCTGTCCTCATCAAAAAGCTGGGAGACTGTGGTGTCGATGCCCACACGGTCAAATGGGTCGCCAACTGGTTGGAGGGCCGCACCCAGAGGGTGGTAGTGGATGGGTTCTTCTCGACCTGGAAGGACGTGGGCAGTGGGGTTCTGCAGGGCTCGGTCCTCGGGCCCGCACTGTTCAACATCTTCATCAGTGACTTGGATGACGGGAGTAGAAAGCACCCTGTTCAAGTTTGCTGATGACACTAAGATGTGGGGGGATGTGGGTGCACTAGAAGGGTGCAATAGGCTACAAGCTGACCTTGACAGGCTGCAACGGTGGGCGGATGAGAATAGGATGGGGTTTAACACTGATAAGTGCAAGGTGTTGCACATGGGGAGGAAGAACCGGCACCACACTTACAGGTTGGGGAACTCCCCTCTTGCCAGCACGGAGACGGAAAAGGATCTTGGAGTCGTCATTGACTCCACGATGAACATGGGCCGGCAGTGTGGGGAGGCAGTCAGGAAGGCCAACCGTACCCTGTCATGCATCCACAGATGCATCTCGAACAGGTCCAGGGAGGTGATCCTCCCCCTCTATGCGGCACTGGTCAGGCCGCAGCTGGAGTACTGCGTCCAGTTCTGGGCGCCACACTTCAAGAGGGACGTGGACGATATGGAAAGAGTCCAGAGGAGGGCCACTCGTATGATCAGGGGTCAGCAGGGCAGGCCTTATGAGGAGAGGCTACGGGACCTGAACCTGTTTAGCCTCCACAAGAGAAGGTTAAGGGGGGACCTTGTGGCCTGCTACAAACTGGTCAGGGGGGATCAGCAGGTATTGGGGGAGTCCCTGTTCCCCCGTGCGCTGCCAGGAGTGACCAGGAATAACGGTCACAAGCTGGCGGAGGGTAAGTTTAGATTAGATATTAGGAGGCGCTACTTCACAGTCAGGGCGGCTAGGGCCTGGAACCAGCTTCCAGGGGAAGTGGTGCAGGCTCCTAGCCTGGGGATTTTTAAAAGGAAGTTAGATGAGCACCTTGCCGGGGTCATCTGACCCCGGTGCTCTTTCCTGCCAAGGCAGGGGGTCGGACTAGATGATCTACCTAGGTCCTTTCCGACTCTAGCTACTATGAAACTATGCTCCACAATAAAGTTCTAGTTCTCTTCCTCCTTTTTATACCTGAAATCATTGAACCTAATGATCACAACACCAACTGTTACCATTGTGACAGCTCACAGTATTATTGAGTTGATACCAGAGTGCTGTGGCCCCAGGGTTGTGGGACAACACATGGTCCCAGGGAACTTCTCAGCTGCTGATCATTGCCCCCATGCTCTGGAACTAGCAGCACATGCACGCACACACGCTCATGCATGCACACCCCGAATGATCAAAGGCCAGATCAGTGGAAGGCTGGAAAATCTTCACTTCCTATTACCACCCCGTACAGAGAATGTGTGCAACACAGCTCTTATTCCCCTGCCTGTTTCCAGCCCCTGGTGCACAGAGAAGTTGGGACTGAAGTTCTTTACAGATGGGTCAGGCCCAGCCCTGGTCTCCAAGCAGCAGCTTCTTCCACATGGAGCCTGAGGCCACTGGAGAGATGGGAAGTCTCAGGAAGATGTTGGCAGACCACAGGTGGGGCAGGGAGACAACCTATATCTTCCAGCCATGGGGTTGGCTCACTTTGCCTTTCCCCACTTGGTTTATTCACAAACTGGCCAAGTCCAGTTGAAAACTCATCCCGCTTGTGACCAAAGGTGTGATCAGAATCCCCATTTTCAGGAACTTAATCTGGTCTTTTTTCCTCTGCAGGTGAAATCAATCTTCTGCTGTGAAATCCTTGGTGGAAGGAAAGTCAACAGGAAGGTATCATGGCTAAGTGCAGGAAGAACTGCTGTGGCCCAGAGCCCTTGAGCATAGAGAACATCCTGCATGCCCAGGCAGGCTTGGAGGCCAATGGACAGCCGACATTTGAGCTAGCTGTTTGGAGAAGGCCCTGAATGAATTTGCCCAGGAGCCATGGATCATACAGGAGACGCTCCCCTGGGTTTCCAATCCAAAGTGGATGCCACTTGTTCAGGGGCAAATCAGCAGGAAAGGTCAACCAAGAATAGCTTCTCCTTGGGGGCCACATATTCTGTGCACATGGACCCAGGGGGCCGTCCTGCTGTCTTTCACTCTGAGCTACATCTTAAGGTAATAACCTTTAAGGGGCAGTGGAGAGCCCAGGTGGGATGCTTGAGAGAGTGAGACCAAGAAGCTGATCTAGGTCAAATCCCATAAGGCTGTGCTCATTCCAGGGGGGTAATGCCCATTTCAATCAGCTGGGCATTCTTTCTGGGTAACTCAGAAATCTCAGCTGGGTGGCATCTGGCTGCATAGATTGTAGGAGTCTGATCACCTCTGCCCAAGAAGCAGAAGGCCTTAGCTGAGGGGCAACAAAAGGTGAAAGGTGACCGTCAAGATGACTCCTGAGGTCACATCTAGCCTTAGGATAGACTTTCCGAGAAGTTACTAGGGAAAGTGATGACAGAAGAACGTGTGTGAAGTTATTAGGGTAGGAGACAGAAACCATGTGTGTGTTGCAAGTGTGGTGAGATGACAGGCAAAACCCTTGGATAGGGAAGATCTTCTTAATCAGGACTCCCACCTCAAATGTCACCCGTGAGTTGCATTTCTAGGCTGGTATTTTAGCATTACAACCTGTGTAGTCCCTTCTGTTTGGGGTGTGGTCCCCAAAGTTCCTTCAAGGTGGAATAAGACCTGAAGGCAGGGAGTCCAGGGAGCACAGGCCAGAAGAAGAGACCCATAGCGTGGGGTTGTGGGGTTTCCTTGCTTCTGAGTGACAGAGCTTTCACCTACCACCCTCCCCTTATGGATCCCCTTTCCCCATTCAGACAACCCTTGTATGAAGAAAGAATTGAGAACAAATTCCAAGTCCTCATGAGCTTCAGTGCTATGGGGAGCCTCCAGAGAACAAAACACCAGTCCACAAATCCTTTTAGGAAATTTATTGGCATTTCTGTGTATGTTCATAAGCCTCTATAACACCCATCTGCTAGAGGAATTATAGCATAGTTGTGGATGATTTTCAACATCCATTCTTGAAAGTGTTAAATACAAAAGACAGGAGGATAAATCTCTTGCAATTTCAAATCTCAAATTTAGAAGATGAAAATAATGACCCCCCAGGTACTAATTTTGGGTGGAGACAGAATTTCAGGTAGCGTCAAGTGTTTGTAGTTGAAAATAGGTTACTTTTAAAAGGTAAAATTTGGGCTTTGCTACCAAAGCAGGAGGAAAGGGAAAAAAAAGTCACATTATAATATTTCTTTTCCTCACTTCATGGCTTGAAGAATGAAGGAACAGCCACTGACAACCATGGGAACAAACAAAGGAAATAACCGTCTTGTGCTGTGTATCATTTACTGGTGGACTTCATCACCACATCAGTTGTAGAGGCAGAGAGTAGAGCCAAGTTCACCAAAGGACTAGACAAATTCATGGAGGATGGATCTATTAATAGCTATTAAACAGAACATGAAAAGATGGGTTTTTTGGCATCTCTTAACTAATGATAGACAATGCCAGGCAAGGTCTGACAGGGAATAGTTCAAAGTAGGTAGACCCAATTCATGTGCTCTTCATCTCAAACATCCATTCTTGCCACTGTTGCAGACAGGATACTGAACTAGATGGACCACTGATCTGACTCTAAGGCACGATTCTTGTTCTTATTTCTTATGGCTATTTTAGTCCCCTTGCTAATTTGAAGATCTAAAGTTTTTTTAAAATGTAGATATATTTTTTCAAAATGACTAATAAAGATTGTTGATGAGTCATGGATATTTTTTTAAGACAGCCAAAGGCATGTTCTTCCACTCTGATGAAACCATTATCAAGTCTCTCATGTAAAGTAAATAAAAGTTAAATTCCACGGTAATGCTGCCAGTTTGAGACATGTGGATGCAGTGCCTTTTGGCTTCCATCTGGGTAGGACCTGGAGAGAGCCAGCCATGATTTCAGTTATGTTATTCCTGCCTCCAGATCTGAGTCAACTACTGACAAGACCCACCCTCCCCTTCCTTCTGGGCGACCATCTCCTAAACATCTCCATTGACTTCAGCAGGAGTCAATGACACTTCTGCATCTTGTAGTCAGGGAGACTCCAGAATTAAAACCAGGAAGAGGTTGGTGGGTTTGCTACTTGATCTCTTGCCCTATATTTTAACTTGGGTGTCCTCTGGTATTGAACAGAATCATGTACCTTTCCTGGAGGAGTTTCCTGGAAAGACCTTCATTCAGCCTGGGTGTGGGACCCGCTAGAGAACCCACCGCCTCCTGAGGTCCATCAGCATTGGCAGAGCTATTCTGGCATTGACTTTTAACCAGCTTTCCATTCTCCCTTTCCCTGCTAAATGGAAGAGACCTGTAACCCCAGTCTTCCCTGAGGGTTCAGGTAGGGAAGAACTAAGCAAACTTACTTCTCAACTGTCTCTTTAAAATGCTAAAAAAGAAAGAGAACAAAAACCAGAGTGAACCAAAAGACAAACCTTGAGCTCTATCTACAATCTAATTAGCAAAAACTCATCATTGAATGCATGTTTGCTGTCCTCCACCCCTTTTATAAGCATCTGGAGCTGATCTTCAGCAAACAGCTGCTGCCCATTTTAGAGTAGTTGTTAGAAGGTTAGCCCTGGACTCTGCTCCTTCCTGTTTGCTGTCCCAGAAAGAAGCGTGGATGTAGCATGTCCCCATGCTTCAATTCCAGAGAGAGAAAATCAGTGTGCTGGCTTAAGGCAAGCTTCCCAGTTTCGGAGGCCTGTGTGTTGGAGCGAGGGTGCACTTCATGAGTCAATAAAACTATATCGAGTCAGAGGTACAAGATGTGTCAACCTAAAGCTGAGGTGTTCAATCCCCACCCACTGCTCAGCTCAGTCCATGGTACCTTGTCGTCCAGCCCATTGGTACTGGGGAAGCTAGGTCACCACAACCCACAAATCTCTGGGCCCCCATACATTAGATTCAGCCCCAATCCCAGGGTGAGGGGCTGGAAAGGAGTGGCACTGGGCCCCCAGGAAACAAACCTGGTGGATGGGGGATAGGAAGCAGTGGCTCCGTCCCCCTGGAACCAAATCCTGGAGCACAGGGAGCAATGGGGTGGTCCCGGGCCCCTAAGCTGTAATCCCAGTGTATGGGGGTTGGCTCTAGGACCCAATTCTAGCACATGAGGGTCGGGAGAGGATGGCTCAGGTCTCTGGAGACCCAATTCTTGCATGGGGGGGACAGTGCCATGACCCAAGTCCCCTTCCAAGCCTTGTACTCTTCTTTGGGCCCAAGGAGCCAAAAGGCATCACTGGCCTAAGCCTGGGCATCGCCCCAGCTTCACATATACCCTTCAAGACCACTGCTAAGCAGGTGTATCTTAACATATAGAAGGAATCTCCAGTTCCATGCATAGCAAGTCGTATCAGCAGTTACAATGCAGCTACCCTATTTACTAACTCACCACATGAACCTCATATAAGTCATGCACCTTGTTTTAGGTGGGCTGAGCAATGCAAAAAAGATTTCTCATGAACAAACTTTGAAATAGGCTTACTCATTGGATACAGACATGCCAGTTTTGTTCATTAGTTGACAGGAGAAAAGGGAGCATGGGTTGTGAATCATTGAAGTACCATGTCTGCAAGCTTCTACAGTAACTACACGTGTAGCCAAACTGTGGTATCTCTAACACTGTTTCTTTCAGAGTTAAAGTTACTGCAAATGAATTGATGAAAAGGTGAGGTTCTGATGTAGTGTCCATTTGACTTGTATTTTATTGAGATTAGCTTAGGAAGCAGCCACCAACTGGCTCCCCGTGGATGGCTCGTAGGCGTGGGCCCGCGTGAGGTACCTGGCGATGGAGGCCCACCACCCTTTGGCCTTGACATCATAGCAGACCTTCTGGCCATCATGCCTCACAGTGATCTGATTTTCACCATTGCCAGAGAGGAAGTGGAGCTCCAGGCCCTGGCACCGCAGCACCAGAAAACCATTGTCCTGTACACACACAGGCTCATTACCGAGTTCCATCATGGCCCGGTTGAAGCAGGAGCGCAGGCAGGGAGTCATGTCACCATTAGCGTGAAGGAGGTTCCGGATGCATAGGAGATGGGTGACACTCAAGGGCTCAACATTGTAGCTGTTCACCTGAGGTTGTCTCATAAGACGATCAGGAATGGCTGGTGCCATTTGTCCACATGTTGGCGTGGCTTTCTGGAAAGTGCTCAGGCTGGGAGCCGTTTGTGTATAACCCATCTCACACTTGGTCTTCCCTGCACCATGAAAGCAAACAAAGACCTTTACAACTCAGCCAGACAGCATGAGAGACAGAGACTCTGCAACAGGGTGTTCTCAAGTGAGACTTTCCTATTGCCACCCTGAAGAGGTGTTCAGCCCTAAGGTAGGGATTGGCTCTATCTTGCTCTACTCTAGTCTACTGGTTCTCAAGCTATCTAGCCCTGTGAACTGGATCTGATGCATAGGGTTGAATGGAAGGCCTGGTCCAACATAGGGTCAGTCCCTGGGTGTAATTCAAGACACCAATCTGGCCCCAGATACTGGATCCAGTCATGAGCCATTCCCATAAGCTTGCTCAGCCCTTTGCACTGGGACCAGCTATGGAGCAACCCCACCCAAGTCCTATGTGCAAGTTTCCCATGGCAATTAGTGTTAACACCTATCCCCCACACCCAATTTTCTAGACCTGTAGCCCAGCAGATGTAGCTCCATGGGATGTATCTGAGCTATTGGCTATAAATCACTGTTATAGTCTGTCACCTTCACCTCCCTCACATCCATATATCTGAAGAAACAGGATCTCTTTAAGACAAGTCTATCCAGCTTCCATGGCTGAGGTTGCCTGCCCCATGGACTCTGTGGATTCCCCAGGCCCCTAGGCTGCTACATCCAAGCCAACCACTGAGCTTTCTGAATCCTTGTGAGCGTCTTCACCCCACCCCATTCAGTGACAGCCAGTGAATGGGTTCATTCACTGCCGGTTCTGGGTGGATCTCCATCTGAGTTCACCAGCCGCTTGGCTGTAGGAATGACTACACCTCCTGGATCACGCCCCCTACTCCAGCCCCACGTCCCTATAAACTAACTCCCACTTCCAGATCTGCACATACTCCTCCCTCTGTTCCTATTGATTGAATCATTTTGGGCAAGAGCTTATTCACTGGAAAGATACAACTGTTGGGGCTCCAAAATAACATCTGGGAATAGAGGGAATAGTTTCTGCCAGGGCAGGGCAAAGTTTCATAGAGAAAGGATGTGGACGAGTGAACGAAACAGCCTTATTTTGATGCTTCTAATTGAAAATTCATTTGAAACTCCCCATCTTGGCTCGGCTGTTTCTCATACGGGGTTAAAATCATGAGCCTGGGAACAGTGGATCTCTGTTTGGCATTTTAAAAACTGCACCAAAAGACAAGAAAATGAGCCAAAAGACAATGAGCAAAGCGATTATCTCAAAGCAAATATTTTCTTTGCCCTGAGTTGAATTTTGCCGCGTGCAGTTGAGAAAACACAATTGGTTTTGCTTTTGGAAGAAGCTGAAACCTGTATTCTCTGCCCCAAATGAAGTTAAAAAAAGGGTCCTGACTCATCGACTGCTACTTCCCCTATTGATCTCAGCCCTGAAGTTCCACCAACAGCCAATTCCGTGCCTACATGTTTTTAACCCTCCCTCTGAGACAGGCACATCAGTCTGTCTCCCCATCTCTGTCTAGGCAGTGTTAATTGATAGTTTTAATTAGGGAACCCTGAAGCCAAATGTTTGGGGTTCTGGAGGGGGGAGGACATGAGAGAAGTCTATGCAATCATCAGGGTGTAGGGCAAGTTAACAGGGAGCTGTTGTTCACCAAGTCCTAGAATGAGAGAGCACCCTCGGAAATTTGTACGTGACAGATTTCAAACAAAGAGAAAGTGTTTATTTTTCTTACACCACACATCCTTAATGTGGGGAATTCATTGCCACAGGAGGACATGGAGGCAGAGCCAGGATGAAAACAGGACTGGATAAATTCTTGGATGATGGATGAATTAATAGCAGTGGGATAGAGCACTGGGAGAAGATTCCTCTGGCATCCCTAACCACCAACGCTGGATGCTAGGGAGAGTACTGAGTAGGGGATGAATCATTCTGGAAATATCTAGTTCAGTCCTCTCCCTCTGTAGCAGTAGTCACCAACCAGTTGATTGCGATTGACTGGTCAATTGTGGAGCCTCTGACAGCTGATCTCAGTCTGGGAGTGCCGAGTGCATGTGCTCATGCATGCACGCACTCAGCCCCACCCAGACTGAGATCGACTGTTAGAGGCTTCACATCCCGCCACTGGGTGGGCAGGTGGCGCAGCTCAGCCCAGCAGCAGGACACACATGGCCTTGCACCAGTTATGGGACAGCTGTGGGGTGCAAAGCCTGGCATGTAGCAGCAGCCACCTCTTCCCTGCTCACAGATCGGGGGGGCACATGCCCCTGGGCCTCCATCAGGATGCGTGCAGCAGCAGAAGCCCCCCCATGCCTAGACAGGCCATGTGGTCTCCAGTTGTCCTACCACCCTGTCCAGCCAGGGCCCCATTCCCCTCCAGCCTCTGCCCCTGCCTCTGCCCCACTCCCTCCCTCTGGGTTGCACTTTAATTCAAAAACTGGTCTAGTGCTTAAAAAGTCAGAGACCACTGCCCCATGGCATCCACTTCTTTGTACTAGAGACAGGATTCTGGGCCAGATGGATCATTGGTCTGACCCATATGGTGTTTCTCATGATCTCAACCTTGTGTTGGAAATCAGCTCTTTCAGCTTCAAAGTTTCCCAAATGGGGTAAAAACTGTGAGCCAGGAACCAATGGGTCTCAGGTCTGAGTTTCAAACAAAGCCCTCCAAAAAACCAACAAAGCAAGGTCAAAGATCAGAACAAAGCTACTACACTGTTTTGGACAAAATATTTGCTCATTCTTTTCTGTGAAAATGCAATGATTACCGTTTTGGAAGAAGTGGTGTGGCTCAGAAAATGCAATCCTTTTAGCTTTGGAAGGAACCGAAACTGCTATATTCTACCCAAAATGGAGCTGCATTTCTGAAGACAAAGCAAACAAACCCATTACTCACTCAGTGCTACTTCCTCTGTCATGAGGCTCCCCAAGACACACTTCAATGCCTGGCTATTTCTAATCCTTCAGTCCCCAAGTACATCTGTCTGTCTGTCCACCTAGACCCACAAACCATTCTCCCTGTTTTCAGTAGGCTGCATGACCTAATACCTGTAAACTCCCATTGCTCCTTTTTAACTCTTAAAGAGTAGACAACCATCAACCTTTCTGGATTATGATGTATGCTTAAGAGGCACCCAGGACCCTCAACACACAGGCCTAGGTAGGAGAATGGAGGCTGCCCAGACTGTCTCTTTAGACCATTAAGGCAAAATCCAAAGGCCAGACCAAGTCCAGACATTCAGTGTCTCAATGGCTGTAGCTATATGGAGGTCCAGGAACCAAAGCCAGGTCTCCCACCTGGCAGTGAAGGAGGCTCCCCCTGAACCACAACAGCAGATCAGTCTTAAAATACCCTGGTATAAAATAACATTTCAAACTATATTTCCTGGCAGCAACCAGGAGGAGCTGGAAACTCAAACTCCTGGGTTCAAATACCAGTTCTAGGAGAAGAGTGGTGGGTTAGAGCAGGGGTTCTGGCCATCTCTTTTAGCTTCAAGGTTTTCCAAATCGGGTTAAAGCTGTGAGCCAGGAACCAATGGGACTTGGGTTTGAGTTTCAAACAAAACCCTCTGAAAAACGAAAAAGCAAGGTCAAAGACCAGAAAAAAAATTACTACATAATTTCAGACAAAATATTTCCTTTGCCCTGAGCTCATTCTTTTCTAAGTGGGGCTGATAAAATGCAGTTGTTTCCACTTCAGAAAAAGACATGTGACTGAGAAAATGCAATCGTTTTAGCTTTGGAAGAGGCAGAAACTTATTTTCTCCACAAAATGGAGCTGGGTTACTGAAAACAAAAATAAAAAGCCTGTTACTCATCCAATGTTATTTCCTCTATCATGAAGCTCCCCAGCACATACCACCGTCTGCCTATTTTTTATCCTTCAGTCCCCAAGTACATCTGTTTGTCCATCCATCTAGACCCACACACCATGCTCTTTCTTTTTAACAAGCTGAATGACTTACTTCTGTGCTCCTATTGTTTCTTTGTAAGTTATAGAGTAGACAACTGTCAATCCTCCTGGATCATAGTATATGCATAAGAAGTCCTCAGGTCCTTCAACACATGCACCTAAGTAGGAGTATGGAGGGGTGGAGGCTACCCAGACCTTCCATTCCCCCTTTAGCCCATTGAGACAGAATCCAAAGGCTGGACCAAGTCCAGACATTCAGTGCTTTAGTTGTATGTATATCCCAGAATCAAACACAGATCTCCCACATGGTAGACAAGGAAACTATCACTGAACCCCAACAGTGGTTCAATCTCAAATCACCGTGGTATAAAATAGCTGCATTTCAAACCAGGTTTTTGGGCAGCAACCAGAGGGAACTGGAAGCCCAAACTTCTGGATTCAAATACCAGTTCTGGAAGAAAAGTGGGGTCTGGTGGGTTAGAGCAGTGTTTTTCAACTTTTTAAGTAGCAAGTACACCGTGACTTCTGAAAATTTTAATAAGTACCCCAACACTCAATTTTCCAGGAGATTTTATATTTACAGACTAATGTGTGCCATATGTTGGAGGAAAGGCTGTGTATATAAGGCCGTCATATGACAGATATTTGATCTGCTGTGGCTAGGGTTCCCACCTCTTACACCAGGGGTGCATAGCTCAAGTATGTACCTGGACTAGAGGTGACGTTGGCCAAAGCTAGGAGGGCTGAACCCAGTGCCATGCAAAGTGCAGCACGCCAAATTATTACTGGGGAATTTAATTTTTTTAATTGCACCAAATTTTTTCCCCATAGTTTTGAGAGGAAAAGAGGGCATGAGAGACAGAAAAAGAGTGCACGCGAGAGAGAGAGGGAGTGTTGGGGTACCTGCATACCTCCTGCCTGTATCTCATGTACCCCCAGGAGTATGCATACCACAGGATGAGAAACTGTGGGTTAGAGAAGGGGTGCTGGGAGTGTGAAGTCCTGGCTTCTGCCCCAGCTCTGGGTGGGGAGCAGGAACTGGTAGGTCAGAGCAACTGGGCAGTGGCTGGGACTCCTGGGTTCTGCCCCAGCTCTGGGAAGAGATTGGGGTCTGGTGGGTCTCAACAAGAGGGGAAGAGAGTCAAGATTCCTGGGTTTGATCCCTGTTGTGGGGGAAAGGCAGCTGGAAGGGCCATGTGGTCTGGGTGCTAGGAGGGCTATGTGCTATTTCACTTGCAGGAAGAAAATGAGGTCTGGTGATTCAGAGCATCGGGGTTGGGGTGCTTTGGTTTTTGCCCAGCTCTGGGAGATAGAGCCCGGTGGGTCAGCACATGGGGGGGGGGGGCACAGGCAGACCTTGTGGGTTCTCCCCCTTTCCTGAGAGGAGAGTGGGGTGTAATGCTTTTTGGGTGAGGCAAAAGCCTGGGAGCCAGGACAGGGTCCTTCCCCAGCTCCAGGGGTTTCAGGGTGCTGGGAGGGCAATGGTAGATGAATCCAGGAGTTTAGGGAAAAATGGGTAGGGAGTAAGGGTCCTGTCTGGGTTGTGGGGTGAAAAATGGACAGGACAGGAGGAAGAAAGGGGAGGGAAGAGAGGGAGTCTTACTTACAGGGTTTTGTAGTTGAATCTGGCCCCCCAGAGCACTGTCAGCAGCGTCCCACAAAGGAGTGATCACTTGTGCTTTGCTCTCAACCTCATCAGTGTCTTTGTCATCAAGTTCGTTGTCACATGCTCAACGAGTGTTCGTACACATCGTTATTTCCAGACTTGTGGGAGGATGTGGTCAGGATGGGGGAGGGGAACAGACCCAGCAGGCTTGTTGATGAAAGTATAGGGGACCAGGCAGCTGGCACTTAGAGACTCAGTGAAAAGCAGGTGGTGTGAGTTTCCTCAAAGGGGTGAAAGGGGGTTAGTGGGGTCCTGAGAGAAGGAATAAGGTTTTTTCTATTGGGTGGGTATTTTGAGGGGGAGATCAGGCTGCGTATAATAGGGTAGGAGCTGTGGCTGGCCCCAAGCAGGGCAAAGATGGGCATAACAGGGATAGGAGCTGCAGCTGCTTCTGGAGGGGTGATTTGGGCTGTACATAATGGGGAGAGGAGGTTTTGCTGATTCTGGGGGGGGAGGGAGTGGTCAGACTGGATATAACAGGAACAGGAGCTGCAGCTGGCTCTGAGGTTGTTACACCGTGTATCAGGAGAATAGGAATTACAGCTGGCTCTGCGGAGCATCAGGGTGGAAAAAATAGAGAATGGAGCTATGGCTAACTCTGGGTGGGGGGTTAACAGGGACAGACTACGCAGCCAGGTTTCTGGGGGGCATTGGGCTGGGTATGAGAAGGCGCAATGAGCTCAAGTTGCAGCAAGGGCATTTAAGGTTAGAGATCAGGGAAAACTTTCTCATGAGGAGGGTGGTGAAGCACTGGAACAGGCTTCCCAGAGAGGTGGAGGGAGTGTTGGGGTATCCTTGTAGGTATTTTAAGACCCAGCTAGACAAAGCCTTGGCTGGGATGATGTAGTTGGAGCTGGTCCTGATTGGAGCAGGAGGCAGACCTAGATGTGACCTCCTGTGGTCCCTTCCCAACCTCATTGCCTGTTTCTGGGAATTAGGGACTCAGGAGATCTTCTCACAGTGTTGGTAGCAGGGTGGTGGGGGAAATGTGTCTTGTTAGGGGGCCCCAAGGAAGACATTTTCTGTCACAGTGTCTACAAAGAGGAGAGGCTCATTTCCTGTCATAGTGTTGAGTAACTGCCTGTCCCAGTGATGGGTGGCTCGAAGGGCTTTGCGGGGCAAGACTATTCCTACCATGGTGATGGCCGAGGGTGGTTAAGGAGTGAGGGGGTGGCTCCTTTTATGGCGCAGGTTGTGGAAGAAGGGAACAGTTGGGGGCAGATGGTCCCTTGGCACCTGGGCGCATCCCACGATGGACAGGAGGGGCTGTAGGAGTTGCAGTGACTCGTGTCTGCTGTGAGTGACACGGAGGTGGGACAGAATGACGCTAACAGATGGGGAAGTCCTGACACCTCCTCCCCCCTCAAGCAGGCGCCATTTTAGCAGGGAGGAAACCACAAAATGGAGCCGGGCTACCCACAACAGAAACGGAGAGTGGGGGGCCACAACGGCAGCTCTGAGGCCTCAGCCCCTGACAGGCTTGCTCCCTCCCCAGCCTGGGATAAAACCCAAGTGGATTCAGTGGCTTCCCATTGCTTGTTTGATTTGGTCAGAGCCAGGTTGTCAGCACAGCCGTACTTCTTGGACTGGGTGTCAGGCAGGTCGACCATGGACAAGTTGAAAAGCAATGGGGAAAGTATCAAGCCTTGTGGGACACCATTCTTCAGACTCCTGGGGTGTCTTTCCCGTCCATCGATGGTCTTGAGAGTGAAACTGCGGTTCTGAAGCATGAGCAGGATAGAGCTGATGATTGTTTTGAGCAGCGGTGCTCTACCTTTTGGCCGATGGGCTGCCTGGGCGGTGTCTGGTTCCTCTGCAGGGCAGATCTGCCTGGTGCACCCAATCCAGTGCCCAGAGTGGATGCTGCTGGACCCCATACGGCCGCATGGAAGAGGGTGGAGGGGTCTGGCCAGCTCCACTTGTGCAGAGGAAGGGGCATGGCCCAAACCTACAGGAGGAATCCCGTGATGGAGGGGAGGGGCTCTAGGAGTTGCTGTGACTCGTGTCTGCTGTGAGTGACATGGAGGCAGGACAGAATGGTGCTAACAGATGAGGAAGCCCTGACACCTCCCCCCTCTTCAGCGGGCACCATTTTAGCAGGGAGGAAATCACAAAATGGTGCCGGGCTACCAGCAACAGAAATTTGCGGGGAGGGACAATAGCAGCTCTGAGACCTTAATCCCTGACGGGAAACTGCTCTCGGCCACATGCAGCAGTCATTGCACCTCTGCCAGGGTGCCCTGGTGAACCCTCGGGTGCCCTGGTGAACAGTTGCTCACCAAGCCCTTGATGTAATCCCCTAGTGTAGTGGTAAGCTGCTACCAGATCCATTCTCAGCCTTCTTTTCTTCAGGCTCAAGAGTCCCAGATCCCTTAGCTTTTCCCCGTATGGCTTGCCTTTTAAGACTTTGATCATACAGGTGGCTCTTCTTTGGACTCTCTCAAGCTTGTCCAAGTCCTTGTTAAAGTGCAGCGCCCAGAACTGGATGCAGTACTCCAGCTGTGGTCTCACCAGTGCTGAGTTGAGCAGAAAAATCACCTCCTTGGCTATGCTGGAGATGCATCAATGGATGCACACCAGAGAATTGTTTGCCCTGCTGGCTACAGAATTACTTTGAAAGCCCTTTGCAGAACAAGGGATATGTGAGCTGTCTCTTTCTCAGTCTCACAGGGTGCATCTACACATTCATGAATGTGCAGTAGTTACTGCACATTTAATTTAGTACTTGCTTAATGAAGTACTAACTAAATACATGGTAACTAGAGTTACTGCATAGTAGTGCCAGCAAATGCCTTTTTAGTGATGCTATTGTGCACTAGCCTAATAATACCATGCAATAGCAAATTAGCACTGTTTGTGCTGTGATGCACTTCTTGCACAGTGTTATTAGGCCACTACACATTAAGCATCTTGTGTAGATGTACCTGCAGAGTAGCAACTGACTGCTTGCTTAACAGTGTCTCGGTAGCACTCGCCGCTTATAGACCCACTCTTGGGGGGCTTTCTTTCTCATTAACACTCTGCACTGAATCATTCCTAATCTCACTAACTCACTTCACTCTACAGTACCACACTCTTAATGCACCTCCCAACATAACCACACACAGACCCCTAGCAACACCCAAATCGGTGTCTGGTTCCTCTGCAGGGCAGATCTGCCTGGTGCACCCAATCCAGTGCCCAGAGTGGATGCTGCTGGACCCCATACGGCCGCATGGAAGAGGGTGGAGGGGCCTGGCCAGCTCCACTTGTGCAGAGGAAGGGGCATGGCCCAAACCTACAGAAGGAAGAAGGCATTGCCCATTCCCAGTCTGGCTGGGCAGAGGGAAGAGGGAGTGGTCTGTCCTTTCCTGGGGGTGTGTGGTCTGGCCCCCCAGAAGATGGCTGTTCATGGCCTGGCCCTAAACAGCCAAGCAAAGAGTAACTCCAAGGCTCAATAGGATGCAAGTGAGCTGTGTGTCAGAGGTTGAGCACTTCTGCATCAAAGCATAAAACTTCCATGGAAAGGGTCAGGCCACAAGTCCCTCTTTCTCAGTCTCCAAGGCCATGCAATGGCAGTGAGAGGGTGCTATAGGGGAGAGGGAACTGGGTCAGACCAGGATATTATCCTCTGTGCCTCTTCCCTGTGCAGTCTCCAGCATTCCAGGACTAAGGGGCTCTGATTCAGAGCCCATGCCCCTCATTCCTGTGCTCAACATCTACAGAGACTGGGCCGGTGCAAACAGGCAGCTACTCAACCTGGCTTTGGATCCAGCTGCTTTGGATGCCAGGGATCCAATCTGGAGCTCCGGACCAGGTTTCTGCTTCGAGCCGGCCAAAGCGGCTCCGAAGCTTCAGAGCCGGCTCGGAGATCTGACCATAGGGTATAATGGAGAATCAATGAAATATCTATAACTGTTTTGTTTTTTGTGTGATTTAGATGAGACTTTTGGGTTGGTAGTGTCCCCTGATAGCATGAAGTCTGCCAGGTTCCAAGAAAATCAGTGCAGGGGTTTGGCAGGAACTGCACCCCAAATTCTTGAAAGCAAAACTCATGTCATGAGTATGTGTTACACCACAGGTGGGTGAAAGCTTCAGAAATGGTGGCCCCTGGTGAGGCCACAAAGTCTGCCAAGTTTGAAGAAGATCAGTGCAGGGATTTGGGGGGAACTGCACCTCAAGCTGCTGACAGGCAAAACTCATGTCATAGATGACCCTGTGTGTGCTAAAGGGCAGCAGGCTGAAAATTGCAGGAGTAGTGGCCTCTGGTGAGGCCACAAAGCCTTCCAAGTTTCAAGGAGATAGGTGTAGGGCTTTTGGGGGAACTGCACTTCAAGCTGCGGACAAGCAAAATTCATGACATGGGTGATGTGGCAAAAAGCCACCTTGGTTTCTCCCCAAAATCTCTGCCCTGTGACAATGTGATTAGATGGGCCAGCACGGAAGAGTCACACCTCAGCCTGTCTCTTTAGGTAACCTGAGCTGGCTGCAGTCCTGAGGGCGGGGGGAACCTGCTCCCTCTGCCTACGTGACTGGTACCTGGGTGGGGGGCATCTACCTGGGGAGCTGGAATCTGCCTGGTAACAGGTGATGTATTTCAAATGGGTTAGCTGACAGCCAACTGGAGCTGACTTCTACTGGACCAGGTGAATGAGGTCACGGGCTATATAGGTTAGGGGGGGAAGGAGGCTTGCTCTCTTTGGCCATGAGGTGAAGCAGCAGAAAAGCAGGGGAGACAGAGGAGCCTGGCCATCGGGACCGAGCTCTCTCTCACCCCCAGACTCCAGAGGGGAAACCGGAGAACTCTGGAAGATGCTTGTGAGTAAGCTACTCAATCGGATTAGATATCTAGCTGGCAGTAACACAGATGTGTGATCAAAAGGTTACCTCAGCCACACTGTTTGCTCTTTAGGATTTCTAAGATATTGTTCAATCCTGTGCCCTAGTTTAGATTTGATTTGAATCACTGTCCTGAATCAATTCAGTCAAATCTCTGATTTAGCCAGGCCCATCCCCTGCCTGCTCTCCCAGACTGGCAATGGCTGTCGCACCTTCCCCAGCTCCAGGCACTTTGAACACCCCCACCAAACTCACTGAGCTGGGTGGACAAGGCTGCTGGGTGTGTGGGGGAGGTGATCCCTATGGCTCCCCCACTGCCCCACACTGCATGGGGGGCTCTGCACTCCCACTTACCATCCATGGCTGCCCCACCTGCCATGTCTCTGGCCCTTTAAGAAGAAAAACTGAGAAACCCCCCCACACTCACCATTCCTGCTGGTGGGGAGGCTATCCCCACTACCCCCCACTGCCCCACATTGCATGGGGGGCTCTTCCATGAGCCCCTGGAAACTTTGAGAACACTGCAGGTGCTGTGAGTCCTATGGCTTTTCTCTGTTTTTTTTTTCTTAAACGGCCAGAGCTGTAGTGGGCAGAGCAGCCGTTGGGGGCTGGGGGAGTGCAGGGCATCAGGGGGCTTGTGCAGAGCCCCCAACACAGTGCAGGGCAGTGGGGGCAGCAAGGATCACCCCCCGCCTAGCAGTACCTGGTGGGGACCAGGGCTTTTCTTTACAGGGCTGGGAGCTGGGGTGGGCGGGGCAGCCATGGGGAGGCTGGGGGAGTGGTCTGGGGGAGCAGGCAGGGGATGGGGCCTGGCAGGGGTCTCCCCATGGTCCCCTCCTCCAGCCCCCTCTCCCGCACCTACTTACCAGCTCAGAGTCTAGCTGCAGCTCCCTGCTGTAGCCACGGGGGACTGCCCGAATCATCAAAGCTCTAATGGCTATGTTTGGAAGATGATTGGTCATTTCAGATGGAGTGATCTATCCCTTTAAAATGCCTGACTGACCAGAGGTTGGGGCTTTTCACGATCAGGGAGTTGTGTGCAGAAAGAGAAGTCTCCATCATTATAGCCCGTGTGAAGGGAGTGGTCCAGGAGAGCAGTCTCTGTGACTGAGGCTTGTTTGTCATGGGCATTCAGCTTTTCATCTTTGCTTGGTCCATCATCATTGGTTATTGTGGTCATCTGTCCCTACATCTTGAACTAAGCTGAAGTAATTGAAGAACACACTTACCCCCATCGGGGGAGGGGGAAGATGAGGGCGGAGGAGACGATGAACTACCAGGCCCAGCAACAGCCAGCGAGCTCAGACCAATGGTCAAAAGGGAGAAACAGGTAAGTGATGGGGGACGGGGCATTGCTGAGACTAGGGGGTCAGTGGGCACAACCGTTGGAGGCCTCAAATGCCTCTACATGAATGCTCGAAGTATGGGGAAGAAGCAGGAGGAACTTGCCCTCCTCCTAGCTGTCACCAGCCCTGACATAGTGGGGATCACAGAAATGTGGTGGGACTCATCGCATGACTGGGCAGTGAGTGTCAAGGGCTATAGGCTATACAGGAGGGACAGGATAGGAAGGAAAGGTGGGGGAGTAGCACTCTACATCAAGGAGGAAGATACTTCCTCATCAATTAGCAAGGGGGTAGAGGGGGGGCACTCTGAGGTGCTCTGGGTTAGAGTAAAAGGCAGTCCAGGGGATAGAGACTTAACGGTGGGAGTCTACTATAGACCTCCCAACCAGGGAGAAGAGCTCGACCAGGAATTCTTAGGTCAGCTCACAGAGGCAGTGAGGGCTAAGGATGTGGTCATCATGGGGGACCTGAACTTCCCAGACATCTGCTGGGAAGAGCAGTCAGCCAAGTCTGACCGCTCACGTCGGTTCTTAGCCAGAGTGCAGGACCTCCATCTAACCCAGGAGGTGCACAGCCCCACCAGGGGAGACGCTTCGTTGGACCTGGTGCTGGCCACGGGTGACGACCTGGTGAGGGGGCTGCGGGTGATGGGCCACCTGGGAGACAGTGATCATCGCTTGCTGGAATTCACCATCCAGCGTAAGGTGGCAAAGGGCTGCAGCAAGGCAACAGCCCTAGACTTTAGGAGGGCTGACTTCAACAAGCTAAGGAGGATCGTTGGGGAAGCGCTGAGGACCCAGAGGGGAAGGGAGCCAGATGTCCAAGGTGAGTGGTTGCTCCTTAAGGAGACGATCCTCCATGCCCAAAGGGAGGTAATCCCAACAAGGGTCAAAGGGAGCAGGAGGCCACATAAACCCCCATGGCTCACTAGGAGCATCCGGGAATGTCTCCTTGCTAAAAGGGAGGCATACACCCAATGGAGGGATGGGGTCATCACCAAGAAGGACTATGTTACAGTCGCCCGAGGATGTAGGGGGGCAGTCAGGAAGGCCAAGGCAGAGACGGAGATAGGACTAGCTTCCCGGATCAAGGATAATAAGAAGTCCTTCTTCAAATACATAGGGAGTAAAAAGAGGGTCCCGGGTAATGTGGGGCCCCTGCAGGACACGATGGGCAACTTAGTCGTCATGCCAGATGACAAAGCTAACATATTTAACGGTTTCTTTGCCTCTGTCTTCCTAAGTAGGGACCAGTTCAGCCACCTCCCTGCTGGGCCCCCCTCGGGCCCCGGGAGAGACACGCCTGGGCCAGGGGTTAGCGAGGAGTTAGTTAGGGTACTTCTGGAGAGGCTGGACATGTTCAAGTCCACTGGTCCGGACGATCTTCACCCTAGGGTTCTACAGGAACTGGCCGAGGTCATTGCGGGACCCCTGGCGCGGCTCTATGAGCACTCGTGGTGCTCTGGTGAGGTGCCGGAGGACTGGAAGAGGGCCAATGTGGTCCCTATCTTCAAAAAGGGAAAAAAAGAGGACCCGGGAAATTACAGGCCAGTTAGTCTTACCTCAATCCCGGGTAAGCTCTTTGAAAAAATTATCCTGGCACACATCCAGGAGGGCCCTGCAGGGGAATGCATGCTCAGGGGCAACCAACATGGGTTCATCAGTGGCAGGTCTTGTCAGACCAACCTGGTGGCCTTTTACGATCAGGTCACCAAATCATTAGACGGAGGGGTTGCTGTGGATGTAGTCTTTCTGGACTTCCGGAAGGCTTTCGACACTGTCTCTCACCCTGTCCTCATCAAAAAGCTGGGAGACTGTGGTGTCGATGCCCACACGGTCAAATGGGTCGCCAACTGGTTGGAGGGCCGCACCCAGAGGGTGGTAGTGGATGGGTTCTTCTCGACCTGGAAGGATGTGGGCAGTGGGGTTCCGCAGGGCTCGGTCCTCGGGCCCGCACTGTTCAATATCTTCATCAGTGACTTGGATGAGGGGCTGGAAAGCACCCTGTTCAAGTTTGCTGATGACACTAAGATGTGGGGGGATGTGGGTGCACTAGAAGGGTGCAATAGGCTACAAGCTGACCTTGACAGGTTGCAACGGTGGGCGGATGAGAATAGGATGGGGTTTAACACTGATAAGTGCAAGGTGTTGCACATGGGGAGGAAGAACCGGCACCACACTTACAGGTTGGGGAACTCCCCTCTTGCCAGCACAGAGACGGAAAAGGATCTTGGAGTCGTCATTGACTCCACGATGAACATGGGCCAGCAGTGTGGGGAGGCAGTCAAGAAGGCCAACCGTACCCTGTCATGCATCCACGGATGCATCTCGAGCAGGTCCAGGGAGGTGATCCTCCCCCTCTATGCGGCACTGGTCAGGCCGCAGCTGGAGTACTGCGTCCAGTTCTGGGCTCCACACTTCAAGAGGGACATGGACGATATGGAAAGAGTCCAGAGGAGGGCCACTCGTATGATCAGGGGTCAGCAGGGCAGGCCTTACGAGGAGAGGCTACGGGACCTGAACCTGTTTAGCCTCCACAAGAGAAGGTTAAGGGGGGACCTTGTGGCCTGCTACAAACTGGTCAGGGGGGATCAGCAGGTATTGGGAGAGTCCCTGTTCCACCGTGTGCTGCCAGGAGTGACCAGGAATAACGGTCACAAGCTGGCGGAGGGTAGGTTTAGATTAGATATTAGGAGGTGCTACTTCACAGTCAGGGCGGCTAGGGCCTGGAACTGGCTTGCAGGGGAAGTGGTGCAGGCTCCTAGCCTAGGGATTTTTAAAAGGAAGTTAGATGAGCACCTTGCCGGGGTCATCTGACCCAGGTGCTCTTTCCTGCCAAGGCAGGGGGTCGGACTAGATGATCTACCTAGGTCCCTTCCGACTCTAGCTACTATGAAACTATGAAACTATGAAACCTGAGACAGAGGAGTGCCAAGGAATTGGGTAAAGTATCACTTTCCCTTGAGTAAGGGTGGGACTAATTTGGGTGTTGCTAGGGGTCTGTGTGTGGTTATGTTGGGAGGTGCATTAAGAGTGTGGTACTGTAGAGTGAAGTGAGTTAGTGAGATTAGGAATGATTCAGTGCAGAGTGTTAATGAGAAAGAAAGCCCCCCAAGAGTGGGTCTATAAGCGGCGAGTGCTACCGAGACACTGTTAAGCAAGCAGTCAGTTGCTACTCTGCAGGTACATCTACACAAGATGCTTAATGTGTAGTGGCCTAATAACACTGTGCAAGAAGTGCATCACAGCACAAACAGTGCTAATTTGCTATTGCATGGTATTATTAGGCTAGTGCACAATAGCATCACTAAAAAGGCATTTGCTGGCACTACTATGCAGTAACTCTAGTTACCATGTATTTAGTTAGTACTTCATTAAGCAAGTACTAAATTAAATGTGCAGTAACTACTGCACGTTCATGAATGTGTAGATGCACCCTGTGAGACTGAGAAAGAGACAGCTCACATATCCCTTGTTCTGCAAAGGGCTTTCAAAGTAATTCTGTAGCCAGCAGGGCAAACAATTCTCTGGTGTGCATCCATTGATGCATCTCCAGCATAGCCAAGGAGGTGATTTTTCTGCTCAACTCAGCACTGGTGAGACCACAGCTGGAGTACTGCATCCAGTTCTGGGCGCTGCACTTTAACAAGGACTTGGACAAGCTTGAGAGAATCCAGAGAAGAGCCACCTGTATGATCAAAGTCTTAAAAGGCAAGCCATACAGAGAAAAGCTAAGGGATCTGGGACTCTTGAGCCTGAAGAAAAGAAGGCTGAGAATGGATCTGGTAGCAGCTTACCACTACACTAGGGGATTACATCAAGGGCTTGGTGAGCAACTGTTCACCAGGGCACCCAAGGGTTCACCAGGGCACCCTGGCAGAGGTGCAATGACTGCTGCATGTGGCCAAGAGCAGTTTCCCGTCAGGGATTAAGGTCTCAGAGCTGCTATTGTCCCCCCCGCAAATTTCTGTTGCTGGTAGCCCGGCACCATTTTGTGATTTCCTCCCTGCTAAAATGGTGCCCGCTGAAGAGGGGGGAGGTGTCAGGGCTTCCTCATCTGTTAGCACCATTCTGTCCTGCCTCCATGTCACTCACAGCAGACACGAGTCACAGCAACTCCTACAGCCCCTCCCCTCCATCACGGGATTCCTCCTGTAGGTTTGGGCCATGCCCCTTCCTCTGCACAAGTGGAGCTGGCCAGACCCCTCCACCCTCTTCCATGCGGCCGTATGGGGTCCAGCAGCATCCACTCTGGGCACTGGATTGGGTGCACCAGGCAGATCTGCCCTGCAGAGGAACCAGACACCGCCCAGGCAGCCCATCGGCCAAAAGGTAGAGCACCGCTGCTCAAAACAATCATCAGCTCTATCCTGCTCATGCTTCAGAACCGCAGTTTCACTCTCAAGACCATCGATGGACGGGAAAGACACCCCAGGAGTCTGAAGAATGGTGTCCCACAAGGCTTGATACTTTCCCCATTGCTTTTCAACTTGTCCATGGTCGACCTGCCTGACACCCAGTCCAAGAAGTACGGCTGTGCTGACAACCTGGCTCTGACCAAATCAAACAAGCAATGGGAAGCCACTGAATCCACTTGGGTTTTATCCCAGGCTGGGGAGGGAGCAAGCCTGTCAGGGGCTGAGGCCTCAGAGCTGCCGTTGTGGCCCCCCACTCTCCGTTTCTGTTGTGGGTAGCCCGGCGCCATTTTGTGGTTTCCTCCCTGCTAAAATGGCGCCTGCTTGAGGGGGGAGGAGGTGTCAGGACTTCCCCATCTGTTAGCGTCATTCTGTCCCACCTCCGTGTCACTCACAGCAGACACGAGTCACTGCAACTCCTACAGCCCCTCCTGTCCATCGTGGGATGCGCCCAGGTGCCAAGGGACCATCTGCCCCCAACTGTTCCCTTCTTCCACAACCTGCGCCATAAAAGGAGCCACCCCCTCACTCCTTAACCACCCTCGGCCATCACCATGGTAGGAACAGTCTTGCTCCGCAAAGCCCTTCCAACCACCTGTCACTGGGCCAAGTAGTGCTGTGGTTTACACAACACATGTGACAGGAAATAAGCCTCTCAACTCCCTAACCATTGTGACAGGAAGCATCTCCCTGGGGCCCCCTAACAAGGCACACTTCTCCCACCAACTGCTACCAACACTGTCAGAGGAACCAACACTGTGACTCCCTAACTCCCAGACACAGACAATGAGCGTAGGAAGGGACCTCAGGAGGTCACATCCACTCCAGCCCCCTGGTCCAAGAAGGAGCAGCCCCAACTACACCATCCCAGCCAAGGCTTTGTTGAGCTGGGTCTTAAAAGAGCTCTGAGGATGGAGAGTCCCCCACCTTTCTGGGAAGCCTGTTCCAGTGCTTCACCACCCTCCTCATGAGAAAATTTTCCCTATTATCTAAGCTTGCTGCAACCTGAGACCATTGCTCTTTGTTATGTCCAGCCCAATGCCCCTGCAAAAAGCCAGCCACAGCTCCTGTCCCTGTTGTACCTAGCCTGACATTCCCCGAGTCAGCCACAGCTCCTGTCCCCATTATACTCAGGCTGATGCCCTCCTTTCCCTGTTATACTGTTGGCTCCTATTCAGCTTATTGTCCACTGGCACCATGAAAAGTACTTTCTAACTCCAACAGCATGATAGGAACCAACCCAGAACACAATTGCCCCTATCAACACCATCCCAGGGACTGTTTCCCCCAATTTAAGTCCTTCAACCCCTAGTAACCAGGATGGGACCTAATCCTAACACACACACACACACACACACACACACACATACACACACACACTGCACCATGACTGGAATCATCTCCCCAGACCTCCTCAACCCCCATCCCTACAGCTGTCACAAGAAATGTCCTGCTCCAACGCCAGTACACAACACAACCTCCCTCACCCCCAACACCCAGACAGGGAACAAACCCCCCATGATCACCATGACAGGAACTGACCCATGGATTCCCCTACCCCTGGACACCAGGACAGGAACAAGTCACCTTCCCTTCCCCAGCACCATGACAGGACCCAACCACTAGTGCCTGCTTCCCATCACTGTAACAGGGACCATATAGGCCCACACTATGTGGTGATATGGGGTGTAACATGGGACAGCTGGACCTGAGTGGTTATCAATTCTCCCTCAAAACCACCCCACCGCATAGGAACACCCCTATTCCCTCTCTCAGGAGCCTACCCCCGCTACGACCTCCTTCAAGACCCCCACACCAACATCTTTTCATTGAGCCCCTAAGTCCCAGTGGCCTGGTCCCCTAGGACTTTATCTGTTAGTCTTCTGGGTTTGTTCCCCTCCCACATCGTGGCAATGTGTCAGGAAATAACATATGAAACTGCAACTTTGTAAAGTGCAAATCACCAAACATGGTGATTTAGGAAGTCATGTAAGGGTTGGGGCAGGCCCTGCTGAGGCTGAGGAGAAGGGAGAAACTGCCTGAGTTAGCAGGACACTGCTGACGGTGCTTTGTGGGGCCAGGTCCGGCTACAAGACCCTGTAAGTGAGACCATCGTCCCTTCCCTCCTTCTGTCCTGTCCATCTTCTACCCCACAACCCAGACAAGGCCCCTCTCTCCCTCCCCATTATCCCCTAAACTCCTGGGTCCTTTAACTATTGACCTCCCAGCTCTGGAGCCCTTCCCATTTGGAAAATCTTGAAGCTGACAGAGATGGACAGAACCCAGAACCCTGCTTCCACCCACCAGACCCCACTCTTCTCCTAGGACTGCTATTTGAACCCAGGAGTTTGGGCTTCCAGCTTTTCCTGGTTGCTACATGGAAACATTGTTTGAAATATTGTTCTTTTATACCATGGTATTTTAAGGCTGACCTGCTGCTGCAGATCAGTGGTAGCCTGCTTCTCTGCCAGGCAGGAGACCTGGGTTTGATTTCCAGAAGTGCATATAGCTACAGCCATTGGGCCACTGAACATCTGGCCTTTGGATTTTGTCTCAGTGGTTGAAAGCTGGGGCTGGAAGGTCTGGGCAGCCTCCACTCCTACCTAGGCATATGTTTTGCAGGTCATGGGTACTTCTTAAGCATAGACCATGGTACAGAAAGCGTGATGGTTGTCTCCTCTTTAAAACTTAGAAAGAAGCAATAGGAGCACAGAGGTATTAGGAGGTCATTCAGCCTACTAAAAACAGAGAGAATGGCATGTGGGACTAGATGGATGGTCAGACAGATGTGCTTGGGGACTGAAGGAATAAAAAGGGGCAGACATTGGCGGTATGTGCTGGGGAGCCTCATGATAGGGGAAGTAGCTTCAGTAACACAACTCCATTTTAGGTAGAAAATAGCAGTTTCGACTTCTTTCGCAAAGCTAATGCAAAGCTAAAATGATTGCATTTTCTGAGCCCAACCACTTGTTCCAAAATGGTAATCCTTGCATTTTCTCTACCCCCTGCAGAAAAGAAAGAAGCAAATATTTTGCCTGAAGCAATGTAGTAGCATTGTTGCTGGCCTTTGACCTTGCTTTGTTCGTTTTTTGGAGAGCTTTGTTTGAAACTCAAACCCAAGACCCATTGTTTCCTTGCTCACAGTTTTAATCCTATTTGGGAAACTTAAAGCTGAAGGAGATGGTTTCCAAGACAAGGTTGGGATCATGAGAACCAGCCTACTGGGCTAGACCAATGGTCCATCTGGCCCAGAATCCTGTCTCCAATGGCAAGAAGTGGATATTATATATAGAGAGAGCACTGAACTGGGTATTTCCAGAGTGATCCATCTCCTGCTCAGTACCCTCCCTGGCATCCAGCATTGGTGGTTTAGGGATGCCAGAGGAAACTTCTCCCATTGATCTATCCAACAGCTGTTAATTCATCTCTCATCCATGAATTTATCAAGTCCTGTTTTTATCCTGGCTCTGCTTTCTGCCTCCACAGCCGCCTGTGTACACGTTAAGGATGTCTAGCTTAAGAAAAACAAACACTTCCTCTTCTTAGTTTGAAACCCATCACGGATGACTTTCAGAGGGTGCCCTCTCATTCTAGCATTCTGGGGCTGGGTGGGCGACAGTTCCCTGTTCACTTGGTCACTAGATCATTGAGTAGCTCTCCATCCCTTCCCCCCTCACCTTCTTCCTTCCCAAATGAAGAGTCCTAGCCTTTCTAGCCTCTCCTGGAATAGTAACCCCTCCAGCTCCCTTGACCATTTTGCTTCAAGGTTCCTCGATTAAAACCAGCAGAAAGAAGCATTCTGAGTTTGCCATGTCAGAGATGGAGAGACAGAACAATGTTGCTGGGGACAGCAGGGTTAAAAACATGAAGTCCCAGAAGGGGATGGTGGAACTTCACTGATGTGATCGATACGGGAAATAGCACTCGATGAGTCATGGGGTTTTTATGCTCCGTTTGGGTAGAGACTACAGGTTTCAGCTACTTCCAAAAGTGAAAACAAGTGTGTTTTCTCAGCCCCATGTAGAGCAATTCAACTGAGGGCAAAGAAAATATTTGGTCTGAGAACTGATTTGCTCATGGTCTTTTGTCTCATTTTCTTGTTTTCTGGTGTGGTTTTTAAAATGCCATCCAGAGATCCACTGTTCCTGGGTCCATGGTTTTCACCCTATTTGAGAAACCGCCAGAGCAAGATGGTCAGTTTCCAATGAAATTTTGATTAGAAGTGTCAAAATAAAGCCTTTTCTTTCACTTGCCCATATCCTTTCTCAATGAGATGTTGCCCTGCCCTGGCAGAAACTATTTCCTAAATGATCAGATGTTATTTTGGAGCCCCCAACAGCTTTCTCCAGTGAATAAGGTCTTGGCCAAAATAATTCACCCAATAGGGACAGAGAATGTGCAGATTAAGAGCTGGAGGTTAATTTGTAGGGATGTGGGGCTGGAGAGGGGCAATCCAGGGGGTGTAGTCACTTTCCTCTTTGGATGTGGCTGTCAGGGTAAGGTCTGACCATAGCCCTTGATTTTGTGTGGGCATAGACGCCAGGGATTGAGAATCACTGCCACACATCCTCTGCTTTCCGCTGCTGCTGAATTTACTGCCAGCTTGGGCAGGAAGGCCAAACAACAGTGTCTTTCACCCCCTGGGCTGTGGGGGCCACATGAAAGCAGGGGCTCCAGCCAGCTGTAGCACCAAGTGGCTGGTGAACTCAGATGAAGATGGAGCCAGAACTAGGCTTGAGTGAACTCAGTCTCTGGCCTCCACTGACCTGTGGAATCCCCCCACCCCCCCGATCATTACTTCAAACCCTGACATGCAGCCAGGATCCACTTGACACCAAAAGCAGCCTTGCCCCTGCAAGAGGGAAAAGACGGCAAGAACAGGGATCCTGGCAGTGAACCGCCTAAGAAGTCATTAATTGTTATACACTCCCTGGAAGATGATCTTGGTCCACAGTTCAGAAGACAACTCCCCATGCCTGAGGCTGCCAGTCTGACCTGTGGGGTGGGATGGGAGAAACCAATTTCTGACATAAACTTCAGTTGCAAGGTGTTGTGGGGGTCACAGGATCTCTTATATTTGAGTCTCCATGCTCACTTGGTGCTGCTGGGCGGGGGGCGATCCCCATTGCCCTGCACTGCCCCATGCTGCATGGGGGGCTCTGAACAAGCTCCCTTGACCTTCCCCTGATCCCCTCCCCCCACAGGTGTCCTGCCTGCCAGGGCTCTGGCCCTTTACAGAAAAAAAAAAGCAAAGAAAAGTCCTGGGACTCACCACTCCTGGTGCAGCCTCAGGGCTTTGGGGGCTTGTGTAGAGCCCCCAACAGGGTGTGGGGAAGCGGGGATCACCCCCCAGTGGCAGCAGCGATGAGTCCCAGGGTTTCTTCAGGGTTTTTTTTCTTAAAGGGCTGGAGCTGGCCCATGCGGGGCACTCATGAGGGGGCTGGGGGACTGGGGGGGAAGGGTTGGGGGCTTGTGCAGAGGTCCCCATGCAGCGTGGGGCAGCAGGGATTGTTCCCCGCCCACCAGCACCTGCTGAACTGGGGCTTTTCCCGCCCCCAAGTGCTGGGAGCTGGGGTGGGCAGGGTGGCCATTGCCAGGCTGGGAGAGGAGTGGGGGATGGGCCTGGCCTGGCCTGGCTGATTTGGAGATTCAGCTGCTGCCAAATCTCTGAATCGGATTCAGCCAAATTGAATCAGGACAGTGATTCGAATCACCAGATTTAATTGCTGTCCCCCGAATCGGCTGAATCCAAAGTAAATATGGGGAAGAAGCAGGAGGAACTCGCCCTCCTCCTAGCTGTCACCAGCCCTGACATAGTAGGGATCACAGAAACGTGGTGGGACTCATCGCATGACTGGGCGGTGAGTGTCAAGGGCTATAGGCTATACAGGAAGGACAGGATAGGAAGGAAAGGTGGAGGAGTAGCACTCTACATCAAGGAGGAATATACTTCCTCGTTAATTAGCATGGGGGTAGAGGGGGGGCACTCTGAGGTGCTCTGGGTTAGAGTAAAAGGCAGTCCAGGGGAGAGAGACTTAACGGTGGGAGTCTACTATAGACCTCCCAACCAGGGAGAAGAGCTCGACCTGGAATTCTTAGGTCAGCTTACAGAGGCAGTGAGGGCTAAGGATGTGGTCATCATGGGGGACCTAAACTTCCCAGACATCTGCTGGGAGGAGCAGTCAGCCAAGTCTGATCGCTCACGTCGGTTCTTAGCCAGACTGCAGGACCTCCATCTAACCCAGGAGGTGCACAGCCCCACCAGGGGAGACGCCTTGTTGGACCTAGTGCTGGCCACGGGTGATGACCTGGTGAGGGGGCTGCGGGTGATGGGCCACCTGGGAGACAGTGATCATCGCTTGCTGGAATTCACCATCCAGCGTAAGGTGGCAAAGGGCTGCAGCAAGGCAACAGCCCTAGACTTTAGGAGGGCTGACTTCAACAAGCTAAGGAGGATAGTTGGGGAAGCGCTGAGGACCCAGAGGGGAAGGGAATCAGATGTCGAAGGTGAGTGGTTGCTCCTTAAGGAGACGATCCTCCATGCCCAAAGGGAGGTAATCCCAACAAGGGTCAAAGGGAGCAGGAGGGCACATAAACCCCCATGGCT
Source organism: Crocodylus siamensis (assembly GCF_052110815.1). Classification (NCBI taxonomy): domain Eukaryota; kingdom Metazoa; phylum Chordata; order Crocodylia; family Crocodylidae; genus Crocodylus; species Crocodylus siamensis. Next base: position 49,480,305 of record NC_143409.1, read on the forward strand.
CACTAAGAGCATCCGGGAATGTCTCCTTGCTAAAAGGGAGGCATATACCCAATGGAGAGATGGGGTCATCGCCAAGAAGGACTATGTTATAGTCGCCCGAGGATGTAGGGGGGCAGTCAGGAGGGCCAAGGCAGAGTTGGAGATAGGACTAGCTTCCCGGATTAAGGACAATAAGAAGTCCTTCTTCAAATACATAGGGGGTAAAAAGAGGGTCCCGGGTAATGTGGGGCCCCTGCAGGACACGATGGGCAACTTAGTCATCACGCCAGATGACAAAGCTAACATATTTAACGATTTCTTTGCCTCTGTCTTCCTAAGTAGGGACCAGTTCAGCCACCTCCCTGCTGGGCCCCCCTCGGGCCCCGAGAGAGACACGCCTGGGCCAAGGGTTAGCGAGGAGTTAGTTAGGGTACTTCTGGAGAAGCTGGACGTGTTCAAGTCCGCTGGTCCGGACGATCTTCACCCTAGGGTTCTACAGGAACTGGCTGAGGTCATTGCGGGACCCCTGGCACGGCTCTATGAGCACTCGTGGTGCTCTGGCGAGGTGCCGGAGGACTGGAAGAGGGCCAATGTGGTCCCTATCTTCAAAAAGGGAAAAAAAGAGGACCCGGGAAATTACAGGCCAGTTAGTCTGACCTCAATCCCGGGTAAGCTCTTTGAAAAAATTATCCTGGCACACATCCAGGAGGGCCTTGCGGGGGAATGCATGCTCAGGGGCAACCAACATGGGTTTATCAGTGGCAGGTCTTGTCAGACCAACCTGGTGGCCTTTTACGATCAGGTCACCAAATCATTAGACGCAGGGGTTGCTGTGGATGTAGTCTTTTTGGACTTCCGGAAGGCTTTCGACACTGTCTCTCACCCTGTCCTCATCAAAAAGCTGAGAGACTGTGGTGTCGATGCCCACACGGTCAAATGGGTCGCCAACTGGTTGGAGGGCCGCACCCAGAGGGTGGTAGTGGATGGGTTCTTCTCGACCTGGAAGGATGTGGGCAGTGGGGTTCCGCAGGGCTCGGTCCTCGGGCCTGCACTGTTCAACATCTTCATCAGTGACTTGGATGAGGGGGTAGAAAGCACCCTGTTCAAGTTTGCTGATGACACTAAGATGTGGGGGGATGTGGGTGCACTAGAAGGGTGCAATAGGCTACAAGCTGACCTTGACAGGTTGCAACGGTGGGCGGATGAGAATAGGATGGGGTTTAACACTGATAAGTGCAAGGTGTTGCACATGGGGAGGAAGAACCGGCACCACACTTACAGGTTGGGGAACTCTCCTCTTGCCAGCACGGAGACGGAAAAGGATCTTGGAGTCGTCATTGACTCCACGATGAACATGGGCCGGCAGTGTGGGGAGGCAGTCAAGAAGGCCAATCGTACCCTATCATGCATCCACAGATGCATCTCGAGCAGGTCCAGGGAGGTGATCCTCCCCCTCTATGCGGCACTGGTCAGGCCGCAGCTGGAGTACTGCGTCCAGTTCTGGGCGCCACACTTCAAGAGGGACGTGGACAATATGGAAAGAGTTCAGAGGAGGGCCACTCGTATGATCAGGGGTCAGCAGGGCAGGCCTTATGAGGATAGGCTACGGGACCTGAACCTGTTTAGCCTCCACAAGAGAAGGCTAAGGGGGGACCTTGTGGCCTGCTACAAACTGGTCAGGGGGGATCAGCAGGTATTGGGGGAGTCCCTGTTCCCCCGTGCGCTGCCAGGAGTGACCAGGAATAACGGTCACAAACTGGCGGAGGGTAAGTTTAGATTAGATATTAGGAGGCGCTACTTCACAGTCAGGGTGGCTAGGGCCTGGAACCAGCTTCCAGGGGAAGTGGTGCAGGCTCCGAGCCTGGGGATTTTTAAAAGGAAGTTAGATGAGCACCTTGCCGGGGTCATCTGACCCCGGTGCTCTTTCCTGCTAAGGCAGGGGGTCGGACTAGATGATCTACCTAGGTCCCTTCCGACTCTAGCTACTATGAAACTATGAAATACTAGCTGCTTTGCACAGGTCTACTATAGGAGACTTCAGGATCATCCTTCCTCCTCCAGCTTCTGCTTTCTGCCTTTGGGTGGGGTGAGGAGGAGGAGTGATGAAGCTCACAGGGATTCAGGGAGGCTAAGTAGGCCTGTGGCAAAAAGCCACCTTGGTTTCTCCCCAAAATCTCTGCCCTGTGACTATGTGATTAGATGGCCCAGCAGAGGATTCACACCTCAGGCTGTCTCTTTAGGTAACCTGAGCTGGCTGCAGTCCTGAGGGAGGGGGAACCTGCTCCCTCTGCCTACGTGACTGGCATCCACCACCTGGGGACCTGGAATCTGCCCGGTAACAGGTGATGTATTTCAAATTGGTTGGCTGACAGCCAACTGGGGCTGCTCCACTGGAACAGGTGAATGAGGTCACAGGGACTATATAGGTTGGGGGGGGAGGAGACTCGCTCTTCTCTCTCCGGCTATGAGGTGAAGCAGCAGCCAAGCAGGGGAGACAGAGATGCCTTGCCATCGGGACCTCGCTCTCTCTCTCACCCCCAGACTCCAGAGGGGAAACCGGAGAACTCTGGAAGATGCTTGTGAGTAAGCTACTCAATCGGATTAGATATCTAGCTGGCAGTAACACAGATGCATGATCAAAAGGCTACCTCAGCCACACTGTTTGCTCTTTAGGATTTCTAAGATATTGCTCAACCCTGTACCCTAGTTTCCCCTACCCCTTGTAATCAATAAAGTTCTCCTTTTTGACTGGTGTGAGA